>NW_027660057.1:0-190000 GCF_963210335.1 Falco punctatus
ATTTCTACTTGTGAGAATTTTTACCCGTAACACTTCTTTTACCCGTGAGACTATTTACCTGTGAGACTTTTTTTACCCATGAGACCTTTTTTACCGCAACCTGAGCTTTTTAACACAAAAATTTCAACAAGAACATCTTTCTAGTTTAGGTCTCAAGTTTTTTTCTATCCTTTTCTGGAGCCATAATCAAAGATCAGGTGATGTTAATCCCGCACTCTTTCTAGTGCTAGTACCATAGGATCCCGAGGGGGTACTAATCCACAGTCCTTTTGCCACTCAGGTTTGTCCCATAGGACGAAGGACCTGTCTGCATATGATACTTCGTCCCATTTTCCCTCTCTCCTCAGAAACAACATTAATTGCAGGAGAGTGTTATAATCTAACGTTCCTCCCTCCTGAGGCCATTTCGCATCACTCCCCAATTTATACAAAGGCTACCACTGATTACAATATTTAATCAATTTAATTCTGTTTTCGGTACCACCCTGTCCTACGATATCCCTCCAATGTTTTAATATACAACACAAGAGTGATTTTTCACAGGGCTTACTCCTTCCATTTCCTATTTCGCAATTTTAATCACTTCGTTTTTCTCCGGCCACCTTGACATGCGGAATTAGACTCTATAACTTGAAAGTTATAAAGTAGGCATGTTTATTGCGCGCAGATGCACGGGGGATGGCTCCTCCACAAGCGTGCATACCTGAAGTGAAGAACCATCTCACATTTATACAATAAAACAAATGAATATTCAATTAATGCCTAAACATATTCCTTACCTAAACCCGCTTACTCTCGCTTCGTATGTTAATTACCTTATCAGTCCATTGCCTGGAATGTGGTGGTCTTGCAGGTTTGTAGGTGATTCATGTTCTTGTGACCATCCGATCTTCTCCAGCAAGAAGACTTAGCACTCCCTTCTTCTAGATAACATTGAAATGTCTCTCATCCTTTTCTCATTCTTTTTTAAAATAGCCCCTTTGTTAGAGGAAGAAGGGTAGGTGTCTCCTCAAAGCTGTGGGACTATGTGACCATACACCACACCCATGACCAGGCACCATACCCTCATTCCTTGAGCAGACATATACAATCACAATCGATGTGCATTGTCCCCATTTCACACTATTTCTCTATATCAAGACAATAAAGGAGTTAAAAGAGGAGCCAATGTGTCCCATTCAGTATTCTCTGTGTATCTGCATGCACCGCTTCCCCTGTTTGGTTTCTGATCTAGACAGGAAGGACAGGAAGGGTGTAAGGACATTGCAACTCTCACGAGAGAAGATAGGCTTTTGTGCTGGCTTCCCCCAGTTCTGAGCTCTTTGGGGCTTAAATCTCCACAGAATGGGTGTGATGTTGAGTTTGTCTACTCCAGGGCAAATGGAGAGGAGGAGGGGCGCCTGGAGGGAGGACCACTGGCGCAGGGGACACCCTGAGCATCAGAAGTTGTTGGAACCACTGATGACTAGGGCTGTGACCAGGGGGGACCTCTCAGATTTATCTGCATGGGGTACCCCAGTTGCTGGGACATACATTAAGAAGAGATTGTGCCGTGTGGTCGGAGGGTGACTTGGTTTGCAAAGGGGGAGCTCAGGCCAACCCCCTGCAAGGCAGGTAGAACTGCAGATCCTCCATGTGCTTCGTGTTCACCTTGCCTATGACAACCTGCCGCAGAAAAGCTGAGCACAGCCCTTTGCTGACACCCAGCAGCTTGTGCTCCCTCTGAAATTTTTTGGTTGATTGTTATTTCATGGAGAGCTCTATTGTCCTCCCAGCCACGGATACTGCAGCAATAGCAAACCAGGGCTTCTAGTTACTCCCCTGATGCCTGCCTTCCTGCCCCCTCTGCATCTCCACAGCTCTCACAGAGGAGGGGTTGCCAGTGGTGCCTTCTTCAGGCAGGGCAATCTGCAGCTTCCATTGAATACCCTCCTTTCCTTTGAAAGCCCTGCCTCTTTCTGGCGCGTGGGGTTTGCTCATTTCCATGAGCGCTTTTGCAGGTGGTGGTGACATGGGAAGGAAAGGGACATACAGTGCTGGAGGTAAAGAGCTGCTCTGCTTCTTTTTACACCGTGTTTGTACAGCTGAGGTGGATACAAATCAGGGGCGGCTTTGCTGGAGAACTTTGCCAGGGATATAACTGACCGCCTGTTTGGGAGTCCCAGAGCAGCACGTTCGGTAACAGGAGATCGCTGCGCTGCCTGCCCTTGCCGTTGCTCTTGCGCATGCGGCAGTAAATACCTCCTCTGCACAAAACTGAGTCCGGGTAGAGTCCATGGAGACAGTTTTGGTAAGAATCCCAGATGCTGCAGAAAAGCAGTCTGAGGTCTCAGCTGAGCTGTACTGCTTCAGAAGGGAGATTAGCCATAGATACGTACGTGCGTTCTTTCTCAAAGAGGGGAAAGATGGTGTGGGATAGTCCTTTGCTCAGTGGTCCTGTGGGCATGTGTACTGGAGAGGAGCCATCACAAGCCACCTCTTCCTGAGCAAGCCACCACTGTGGGAGGCACTGAGATGCTCAGCAGAGGCAGTTTAGGAGCGACAGGGGTGGCTGGTGATCTGTCCCGCTGCTTGGAGGTAATCCCCTCCATACCACCCTGAGATGCAACGTACCCAGCTAGAAGGAATCCCAGAAGAGATGGACAAAAAGATGAACACATGCAGGTATTGCTCCCCAGCAACATGCGAAAAAATTCATCAGCAGTACATATCCTGGCATGTATCCGTTCATATGGAATGTGGATATTTATGGTTTTTAGTGTAAGTCAAAAGTTGTTGGACAGTCTGTTTTGCCTTGGAACGAAACCATAAAATTAAATTGCGCAAAGCAACCCGTGTTTCAAATCCGTGGACAAGGTGAAATGCCATGTGCGTGAGAGCGTTTCTCATCAGCGCGGATCTTTGCTGTCTCTAAAGCAGTGCAGGCTGGGGCTGTGGGTGCTACTGGAGATACGCAGCCCGCCTGCACTGTCGGAAGGTCATTCTGGTCTCACTGTCAGATGGAGCTGTATGTTGTACAATATTGTACGTGTTGTGCCAAGCTTTCTGCAGGTAAAGAAAGCAGCAGTCATGTATTTGACAAGAGCAATCACAGGTGATTCTATGAAGAAATTCAGGGAAAATCTGCGGCGCATGTGATTTTGACTATTAGTAATGTGTCATTAATTTAAAAATAACCAGTGCAGTTAAAGAGCATGGGTGTTGGTCAGAAATGCCTGGTTTCTCATGTGTAAATTCACCAAGTCAGACGCACTGATGCAAGTGCCTGGATGAATGGGTAAAACAGGGCTGGGCTAGCCAGGGTTGGCACGGGCAGCGTGTGCAACACGTAGTTGTTTAGGCAATAGCTCTAATTCAGAGTTATGATGGAGGTGCTGAATGTGCTTGGTTTTGAAAGCACGCAGTGTTCGTTAGCTTCAACGGAAACTGCAGGATTCTGCTGTGCAAATCAATGAAACTGTGAGATACAATCCACTGTTCAGGAAAGTCAGAACATGTTTTTAAGGAAGTCTCTGTTGGTAGGTAAAACCTCTGCTGAAGCAATAGCAGTGATGGAGCATGTGTAAAAGAGCCTAGGGAGACCTGCAGCCTTCTGGAGCCAGGCAGAATATTTAGGTTTGCATAACGCCATCCAGCTTTACTCCCAGCACTGCTGTGAAGTGTCGCACCTCATCTGAAACCAGCAGGCAGGGAAATAGGGAAGTGATTCTCCCTTCCAAGCCCTGAGGAGGAATGTGGCCTCTAGAAATGCTGAGGGACTTGGTACTTTATGCAGTAAGATTTGCACATGTATTTTGCCAGAGATACTGAGGCTAGAAAAACGTGGCATGAACATTCTATGTTCAAGATACCCATCATTATAAATTATACATATAAGCACTTTTCAGCTGCAACGCTAGGACTCCTGGAATAAAAAGGGTTTCAACACCAGCTGTTTCCCTTTGAACTGGTGGAAATTAAGTGTCAGGATTACCTGCTCTTCTGCTGTCAGACAAATGGCGTATGAAGTGAGTTGGGAGGAGGTATGAAGATGCACAAAAACCTAGGTGAGCTGAAGACGACCAGATGTCAAGTTTACAATCTGCATTATCTGTGCTCCTGGGAGCTTGGGAGCCCAAGCCTGTGTGCCACCTCCTCCCGGGTGTGCTTCCTAGTGAGAGGATCCTTAGCCCGAGTGGGGCGGCTGTGGTTTGTCTGTGAACCTGTGGGCAAGGGTCAGGAGGGAGAGGAGAGCCTGATGGGGAAGAGCCCGTTTGTCATGTCAGAAGCAGATGGTCCCTGTGTGAGGCCACGTGACACCAGCCCCCCGGTTCCCATGAGAGTTGCCCCCCTGAGTGCAAAGTGCCAGGGCCGGGAAGGCTGGGCTGGGGCTGTGTGGGCGTTTGTGTCAGTCTGTGAGTGACCTCTCCCTGCCCCTCGCCTTCCCAGCTCAGCCTGAAATGGGTTTTGCTCGTCTGTTGCGCTCTGTAAAAACTGCTGGGTGCTCAGGGAGCAGGGAAGCAATGGCAGCTGCTCTCATGTAACCCACCCGCTGTCACCCTGGGATGTGCCATGTTATGTCAGCGTCACTCCAGTCTGTGAGCAGCAACTGATATACCGACAGAGAAGGAAGAAGAAACCCAGTGTGTAACTCTTCTGGAGAGCAGCCAATAGCACTTGTGCTCTGTTTGTCTTGTTCCATGTCAGTAATACATCTATATAACTTTTTGTAGTGATTTTTTTTTTTTCTTTTCTACAAGATCACTTCTACAGTATCCGTATTGCAATGTCTGGAAGTAAAATTCAGTTTTCCAGCAACATCAGTGGGTCTTCTGCTCAGGCGTCTATTGTCAGGGCAGCAGTTTGACTGAAATACTCTGTCTAGATCCATGTCTAGAGACACATTTGTGTCATGCAAGGAATAAAGCTGGGGTCTTCAAGATTTCAAGCCTGTGACTTTGTTGTTTGTGATTTTCTGTGCGCAACACATAGGGAAACTGAAATTGCTGGAGGAATACTGTGTGGCGCACAGTGTGTCAGAGATACAGAGGTGTATATCTACGTATGAGAGAGAGAGGTTGTGCATGTTTAAGAAATAGGAATGGCCTATTTGTGACCATATATAGCGATTTTCAGCAAATTTCCCGTATACATTAAAAAGTATAATGCCCTGGAAGAAAGGAATTCACACAGATGCATCTTAAATCTGTATTATGATAATTTTCTCTCTAGGAGTGCACAAATTTGAGGGGATGTTTTATTTTGTGTTAAGATTTTTGTCACAAGTAGGATGATTCAAGATGCACTCTAGGTGTAAATAAGTAGTATTAAGTCATGCTGGTTATAAAAATGTGTGGTTTTTCACTGCACGTGAGAACTCAGGATCTACCTTTCATATATCATTAGCTGAAAAAGAAGACATGAAGGATGCCATTGAATATTGTGGGATGTGGGTATGTAAACCCAAATATTTTGGATTACAGTCTGATTCAGTAAGTTGTACTATACACTAAGGTAAAGAAAACTTACCAGTCAGTGAATAATGCTGAAGGGATGTCCTGTAGGTGAAGGCTGTATTACAGTCTGAAGTAAAGTTGGATACAGTCGTCTTATGGTGGAGTAAAATCCTTGTCACTATGTCGGATGCTTGCTGTTACACTGATTTGTTTTCAGCTCGTTTGCTTAAATTTTGAGCGGTGTTTTTCCTCTTGTGCACTGCTGAGAAACAGTGCAGCCAAATGCGGGTTTTTTTGCCTTGCAAAACGCACGTTCAAGTGAAGAGGGAGATTTGTCTATAATACGCTGATCTGATTGATTAAACATGCCGGTCTTCCTCTTTGTAAGAAAATGATCAAAGAGAATGCCTTGAAATGTGGTGATCTTTCTGATGCTGCCCCAGCCTTTGCAAAATACGCTCTTGTTTGGCCATGTGAAGTGTTTGAAAAGGGTTTTCTCCGAGGGTATCCTAGAGGGGAATAAGGCAGGCGTCCTGCTTGTGTTGGGCGTGCAGGGCAGGGCTGCACAGCGGGGTCTGGCGTCCTCTGGAACACCCGAAGGGACAGCATAGCAAATTATTTCCAGCCCACAGCCAGGCATCACGAGAGAGGGACGTGCCTAATTCTACCAGGCAAAGCACAGGACTTAAACCTGTTGCAAGGTGGTAGTAGTTGGCCAGTAAGCTTGGGAAGGGAGAGGGTGAGACAGGTGGTGGCTGGCTGAGGTGCTCCTTCCCTCTTGTGAGCGGAGGGGTCTTTGCCGTGGGAGAACAGGGCCTGGCTGAGAAGAGAGGAGCACGAGGAGCATGACGGTCTCAGCCTGCTGGGACACCAGGGCTGCAGGCCCTGTTCAGAAGGCACCACGAGCTGAGGAGGCGTGTGGGGAGGGAGCGTGTGGGCAGGACTGTGACACGGGGCAGAAGCAGTCGGAGCTGTTGAGAAAGAGCGTGGGGACAGGGGCTTGAGGGGGCTGGGTAAGGTTAAGGCATGGTGCGGTTTTCCTGCAAGCTTGGGTTCCTGATTTCTGGGATGAGGGCAGGAGCAGACAGGTTTCCCTAATAAATCCTTTCCTTTGCACCTTGAAATGGAATTTATTATTTCTGAAGCTTGGGTGATGAAATAATCCTCCCTTAGCCAGTTCTCTGTGTGGTGAACGGTAAAAAGCTTGTCATGTTCATTCCCCTTGGGTTAGCTTAGACGGCTGGGGACTGTAAAATGCCAGACAGTAGAGTGCAATGGAGGGAGGAGGGTGGGTGAGAAAAGTGTTGGCAGTTTTAATTGAAAATGGTATTAAAGCAAAAAAACGTGAAAAATAAACATACTCTGTGACAAATGCCAGCAGTTACAGAAAGCAAGCAGGCTAAAAGGTAAAAGCAACCCTAATGCCTAGGCAAATCTAACCCAAGAAACTGTTGCTTCCAAGTCCTTCTCTTGTTAAGAAGATGGTGATGCACTGAACCTTTCATTTAGTATCCTTGATTTTTATTATAAAAATGGCTTTCAGAATGCCTTATTTCTATTACAGGATGAGTTTGCAACATAAATTGCATAGATTAACTGTAATGTTTTTTCTTGATAATCTTTCTGTCTGTACCTGTTTACTTAAGGATAAATATATTTTAGAAACTACCAACTTGATAGAAAAAATCAGCACATGAAAATCACACTGATAAGGCAGAAATTTTACCTCAGAAAATGAGGAATTGCACAGTGCTGACAAGCAGTTCTAAGTCCAAAACCTTGGAAAGAAAGAGATGCAAGAATGTGGGTTGAAAATGAGAAGAGGGAATTGAAAACAAGTTTTAAAAGCGTTACAGCAGAACTAAAGCAGCTGCTTGGTGAAATTAATGAAACTGGGAAAACTACTTCCTTTGTGGAAGAAATGTCAGAAGATGGCTTCAGTGCTGAGCTGAAGAGTTCTCATGTTGTTTTGTCTCATGCAACAGAATCAAGTAACAGCTTAGAAAGTAAAGGTGAATTTGGAGACATTAAACTTACGCTAGGTGGGAAAGTATACCCAAAATGGAAACTGTAATCCGAGTCTTGGTGTCCTTTCTGATCAAGATAAGTGAAATGCAAACACGGAAGATACCTGGAGTACAGATGAAGGAGATTGCACAAATAATATCAATGATACAAAGATGCCTCTAGCAAATGCAGAGAGAAAAAAAAAGCCTCCTATGGAAATGGAAGAGAATGAAACTGGAAGTAGTAGAAATGCAGTGGGAGGTTGTGAATACTTCCTGAGATACAGCTTAAAAACCAAGTCTTTTGGATGACGTTTCTAGTATTATTCTTAAAATAAGACCAGTTTCTACACGTGATGAAAATGCACTTTTTGTAACAGAGAGGGAACTTGGAAAAGACTCTGGATTTAGTGATGATTTTCCCAGGGACTGCTTTATTGACAACAAAATAGGAAAAACAGAAATGGAAAGTCTTTTTGCGAATGCTCAGCAATCATGTGCCATGCTGAAAAGGAATCTTGATGAAGAACTAAAACAAGATATGGGAAGATTTAAGGGTAAGGTAGGAATGCTGCAAATAGTATTCCTGGCTTTGGAGAAAGAGAAGGTACAGCTGCCAAAAGAGGTAGTTCACCTGCTGCTCTTTATTCTTTAATCTCGCTCCGGATCAATGGTCCTATTCACTTTAGCTATTTGTCATGATGGGAAGATGCTTCCTACAAATTAGGTTTTCTTCTAATGGAAATAGGTGACTTGTGAATAAAGAGAGCAGTGGAGAGTTGTCTTTTTCCCCATTTTTGGAAAATGGAATGCATTATTGTTCCAGTTTAACAGCAGGTGGCACTCGGTTCCAGTGCAAGTGGTTATCACTTTATTGCCATAAAAAGAAATCCATATAAATATGTCGGTTCTGATTCTGAATCAAAGAATGAAAATAGCTTCTGAACAGGGTCTTGACTATTAATTCATGTGCTGTGATATCTGCATGGTGTGTCTTCATTGTCTTTCGTGAAAATTCCTCTTTCCTGTGAAACCATTTGTGTTTGTGTGTTTGGGATCTTTTTTTTCTTTCCTCCCCTTGTTCAGGGAGCAGTAGCCCAGCACAGTTCCACTTGATTTTTTTCTGGTGGTGTTACAACTAACACTGCAGTCCTTCTAACTGTCCATCTGTAATGCTTTCACTTTTTTGTTGTTCATGTTTTAAGATACACTATTGTTTTCTTTCTAAGGGCTGTATTCTTGTTATGTCTTTCATGATGAGTGAATTTGAAGAACTCTCAATGACAAATAATACAATTTGTAGTGTAATTTTGTGAAAATGCTTCTCTGTGGATTAAAAAAAAGATATCATTTTATATTATTTGAGGGGTAAACCCTGAATTAATCCATCTTGGATGTGGTGTTTCTGTCTTCTAGAAATACTAAGAAATACATGAAGCTTAACTTTGTTTTTATAGGTTGAGAAGAAAAAAGCAAACAAAGACGTTCAAGAGCACAGGCGTTGGCAAAACAGGAATGTCTGGACAGATTAAATACACCACCAGGCAACATCACTAATTGGCAAATGAAGCAAAAGATTACTCTAAGGAAGAATGTGTGTTTGAAAATGGAGAATAAAAACACGATAGAAGAAAAAGACAAAAAGAGTTTTTCATCTGGGGAGCGCTCAAAATTGATTAAAATGCCAACAAAAGGGTAAGCTAAGGAAATAATCTCTAATTCTTATTTGTAGTGCTATGTAAGTGTCTTAGGTTTTCTAATACTGTAGTAGTTGAAGTAGTTTCCCCAGTGGTGAAAGCCATAGTGAGTAGTCCACTGCTTCTCAAAAAGTGAAGAAAATTTCTTTTTAGAAAACACGAAGCTGACGATGGAGGTTCAATTTTATTGCCTGCTCTTAAAAAAGAAAAGGGAAAAAAAAAAAGAAAACAAAACCCACCCAAATTCCTGTGATTTACATGTCAATACTGAGGCAAAATGCATCTTCCAAACCAGAAAGATGCATAAGGAATGTTGAAAATAAAACTTACTGATAAAAATTGCCCTGAGAGCTGGAAGCAAGTTTGGATTTTTGTTGGATTTTGGGTTTTTTGGCAAATCTGATGCATATGAAGATTCTTGTTCTTTTGTGTGACCACACTACCTGATGTGCTTTGTGTTGACAAACACTTCACTTTTGTTTAGAGTGCTTTTGAACATGCTGGCCAAGTCAACAATAAGGTCACGTGCACAAATTCTGATTAATTACATGAGTGTGTGCACAGGCATAGAAGTATTACATGTGTTTAAAAAGGACGAGGAGAGACTTACAGAAAAGCAAAATTACTCTTTCACTGCAGGTATCTCAGGATTTTTTGCCCTGCTCCCCGCTCCAACTTTTCTCTCGCAGCTGTGTACCCTCCTGACTTCTTGCCCACCCTGAACTTACTTGTGTGGGTTGTGGCAAAGTGAGAAAGAGAAGTTGTTGACGCTGTTCAGCCTTAGCTAAAAATCTGGTGTGTTATCAACACTGTTTTGGGCAGAAATCTAACACACAGCGCTGTGTGGGCTGCTGTGAAGAAAATAAACTGCATCCCAGCCAGACGCAGGACACCAGAGAATCCAAAATTACAGTTCTTTGACCTGTAGGAGAAGGATTCTCAGTATTGAAGAGAGCTAAACCCTTGGTATTAAACAGGGAATGCACGTAACCGTATAGCTACATGTCTGTAGCTGTAAGATTTCTGTCACTTTGTGTGAAGCTGAGAGAATAGTTATTTCAACTATTTGCTTAATATCTTGTGGAAAAAAATAGCCTTCCAATAGACATAATGGTAGACAATAACTGTTTCAGTCTTCAACTACATCTAACAAAGTTGTTATACTACATTTTAGTTTAATTCATTTCTGCAATGAAGTTTTCAAAGCAACTGTAGTGTTATTCATAATCAATGTAAGCATTTCAGTACTGAAATATATTTCTGTTTTCTAGACCTGCAGCAACAACCAGGAGTGGAAAGAACAAGGTACTGTAAAACTGGTTTCTTGTTAAATGGTTTCTATCAGCTTTTAATCACTTAGATGGGAACTGTGTTTACGTCGTTGTGATAAATAACTTAGTCCCAAAATAGGATTACAATCAAAGTTTGCAATTTATTAAGCAAATAGAGGCAAGCAAACAGCGCTGGGTGCACTGGGAGTCTCCGCTCCACCAAGACGCGTGCTGTACAAAGTTTATTTTTGGTTTATATTTCCTAAACCAATACATATTCATAGCTATTTCTAAGAAAGGGTCGGTTTATGTAAATGGATCCTTGGAATAGGCGTGTACTTCGTGGCGCATGCTCTTTCTATCTCTGTCTGGTGGTCGGTGGATGAAGTCAGCAGTCTTCCTCGGCTCACCCTTAGGATGACCCTAGATTTTACACACGCGCCCTGTAAACTTCTCTTACTTAACACTATGCTGTTAGCACCTCAGCCTGCGTATCAGGGTGTGTAACCAGATGTCCTTTTTAAGATACAGAAATTAGGTATGTAGCCAGATGTTCTTTGCAAGATACAGGAACTATATACATTGATCACTCTGTTTTTCTTAAGCGTGTGGTTATACAAGGGTATGTAAGACAGAAGGTTACATTTCATCATGTGGTCCTAGCATTGTTCCATATCGACACGAATCAATTGAACACATTTCACACAGGGAAAGCGGCTGTGAAGAGGGAGAGCAATTTAGTGGGGCAGAAGGTTTTAGCCCAGCCGCAGGGTGGGAGTGGGCCAAACCAGGGGAAGTGGTACAGGCTCCCCTGCGCAAGACTGTGGGAAATGAAGGACTCATTACGGTGACGGTCCAGTTTTCAATAACAGAGTTGAAGAATTGCAAAGCAACCGCAGGAAATTACTGAGACAACCCTGAGAAAGTGGCTGGTGTTTTTGAAATAATGATGGTTAAAAAACAGTATCCAGAGTGTAAGGATATAGAGGCAATACTGCAGGTTTTGTTTGATAGTAGTGAGAAGGAGATGATTTGTCAAGCCGCTAGAATACATGTGGAAGCTGAGGTTAAAACAGGAACTGTGGAGCATCATTTCCCCTGTTGGTCCAAACTGGGACCTGCAAATTAACGGACCCAGGCATCTTTGGACTCGGTATCAGAAAGGGATTATATTTGGCATTCAAAATGCTGTGGCTAAGGCAATAACCATGTCTGAATGGTACAAGGCTAGGCACGATAGCCAAGAGCCCCCCACAGATCTGCAGAACAGAATGAAGGAGGTAGCCCGCAACTCTACAAGTATTGACCCTGAATCTTAAGAGGGATGAGATCAATTGGCCCCTCTATTGGTGGGCCAATCCTGGGATGGTATTAGAAGAAAATTACAAAAGTTAAAAGGAAGTGATTGCTCAAGATAGGGGAAAGCTGTTGGATGTTGCTTGGATTGCATATCATCATAGAGAGTCAAAAGGGAAGAGTAAATTGTTGCTTGTTGGCGGTATCAGAGCAAAATAGTAGGGCGAGGGCAAGGGCCTGAGGATGGGGCAGAGCCCCGAGAGGGGGACTGCGGCCCAGCCCTTGGTTGGGTGATAATCAGTGTGCACAGTGCAAAAGGGATAGGCATTCAGAAGAAGACCATCTGCTTAAGGATTGGAGCCCCTCTGCCCCTTTGCTCCCAGTAAGCGAGGAATGAGGGGGAGCGGAGGAGTCTCTCCCCAGAGGAGCCTCTGGTTAAAGCAGAGCTGGGAAGTGAAGAAGTTGAGCTTTGGGTAGATCCTGGGGCTACTTCCTCTGTTCAGAAGACTTTAGAGGGGAACTAAGCAATAAGAATATAAGCATTGCTGGTATGGCAGGGACCCATGAAACTTGGCCATTTTTGAAACCCTTAGCCATGAAGCTGGGAAAACAGTGGGTTACTCATCAGTTTTTATATTAGCCAAATTCTCCAAAAGCATTGTTTGGGGAGAGATCTACTCCAAAAAATTGGAAGCAGAAATCTGATTTTAAAACGAGGAAATAGAAATCTTAATTCCAGAAACTGTTTGTGTTGAGGCAGCAGCTTTGTTATTACAGGCTATGCTGCCTTGAAAAGAGAAAGATACGCCCGGAGGTCAGAGATGCTGTGATTCCTATTGTACGAGCCGGAGAGGTTCCTGGAAAATCCCACAGGTCAAAACCTGTAAGGATTGACTTAAAGCCTGGATCATCCCCGCTGAGAATGAGAAGCTAGGAATGGGTAGGTAGCGATAATTCAGAAATTCTTGAAGCACAACCTGTTGGTGGGCTGTGCGTCAAAATCCAACACCCCTGTTTTGCCAGTGAAAAAGGTCAAGGGTCAAGATTGCCGTTTCGTGCAGGATTTAAGAGCAATAAATCACATACCTCAAGGTATTTATCCTGTAGTAGCACATCCATACAGATATGAAACCACCCTTACAGGGGAACAGGGATGGTGTACAGGTTTTGATGTGAAGGATGCCTTTTTCTGTGTTCCCCTGGGCACTGACAGTCAGAAGCCTTTTGCTTTTGAATGCGCAAAACCAGAAACGGGAAGGAAAATGCAATACACTTGGGTGGTTATACTACAAGGCTTTCAAAATATCCCGACAATCTTTGGGAATCAGTTGGCAAAGCAGTTCGACATTTGGAGAACAGAAAATGATCAGGGAAGAGTTCTGGTCGCAGCAGGGACTTGGGAGCTGTGTCTTTCCCTGATGATAAGCCTTCTAAATATCTTGGGAATTAGTGGATATGGAATTATCGAGGAGTCACGTCCACATTTGGGGTTTGAAGTGCTGGAAGGCCAGAGACAGTTGGGATCTCAACAGAAGGAGACTATTTGCTGCCTCGCGGAGCCTCAAACTCTCAAGGAACTACGAGGATTTCTCGGGGTGGTCAGATGGCGTTGGCTTTGGGGAGGCAATTGTGTTTTATTTGTGAAAGCTCAGTACGAGCTACTGAAAACCTCCTGCCATGGGTCTATTGGCGGGACAGAGGAGGGTAAAGCCACTTTCAAGTGTCTGAAAAAAGTGAGCTCTGGTGGAGGCCCCCGCGTGGGGATTACCTGATGTGACAAAGACCTTTGCACTTCTTAAGCGTGAGGGAAAAGGCATTGCCTTTGGAGTTCTGGCACATTGTTTAAGGCCTCAGGGGCGGGCTGTAGCTTGCTCCTGCAAAGAGCTGGATGAGGTGAGCTCAGGATGGCCTGGATGCCTTAAAGCAGGAGAAGCACCTGTGCTACTGATGCAGGAGGCCCCTAAGTTCACCATGGGGCAGAAGGTGACCGTCCATGTACCACCCACAGTCGTCACGGCACTAGAAGATAAAGGAGGACATTGGTTGGCCCCTAGCATAATGTTAAACTAACAAGTGTCATGTGGGGAGGCGGTCCTCCCATTTTGGGATGGGGAGGGGTCTGGTTTTTGGGCTCCATTTCATTGACAGTGCAGATCTGAGGGTTGCCCTGCTGCTAAGGACTTCCATCGAGGGGGAGCTTCTGCGTGACAACTGCATGAGAGTGACCTGCTGGAGGGTCCCCTTGGGGGGTCCTGATGTCCCAGGAGTGCTCTGTGGGGGGTCCTTCTGCTTCCAAGATGTCCCTAATGTCACTAGGGTGTCCCTGGGAAGGTTCTAATTTCCCCGGGATTGTCCCTGGTGTCCCACAGATATCTCCAGGGATGTCCTAGTGTTCTCAGGTGTCCCTATAGGCATTTGGGTGTCCCAGTGTGTCTTGGGGGGGTCCTGGTGTCCCAGGGGGAGTTCCTAATGCCCCTACAGTTTCCCTGGATGCAGGTCATGTGTTTCCAGGGGGGCCCTAAATGTTCCAGTGTTGTCACTGAGGTGGTCCTGGCATCCCCAGGCCATTCTAGATGTCCCAGTTGTGTGTCTCAATGGGTCCTTGTGTATCACAATGTGTCCCTGGTGGGGGTCATTAATGTCACAGTGGTGTCCCTGGAGGGGTCCTGATGTCCCCAGGCCATTCTAGATGTCCCAGTGGTGTCTGTCAGTGGGTGCATGTGACCTAATGTGTCCTTCTGGGGGTCCTTAACGTTCTAGTGGTGTCCTCAGGGGAGTCCCTGATGTCCTAATGGTGTCCCTGGGGAGTTGGTGGATGGGGGTGGGGGGGTAGTCCTGGTGTTCCAGTGTGTCCCTGGGACATTCTGGGGTGTCCCTGGGCATGGTCCTGGTGTCCCCATGGAGGCAAGTGGGTAGTCCGTTATGTCCCAGGATGGGGTTCCTGGGAAATTCATAATTTTACAGTGGTGTCCCTGGAGGGGTCCTGATGTCCTAAAAGCTATTCTAATGATGTCCCAGTGGTGTCTCCCAGTATGTCCTTGTGTCGCAAGGTATCCCTGTGGGGGTCCTTAATGTCCTAGTGGTGTCACTGGGGCGGTCCTGGTGTCCCTGATGTCCCAGTGATGTCCCCAGGAATGTCCTTGTGTCCCCAGTATGTCCCTTGTGCGCTTCTGGTCCTGCGGGGGTCCTGGTGTCCCGGGAGGAGTCCTTAATGCCCCTACATTGTCCCTGGGGTAGGGCTTGTGTTAAAGGGGGGTCCTTAATGTCCCAGTGCTGTCCCTGGTAGGGGTCCTGGTGTCCCCGGGGAAGGTGAGGGGGTGGTCCCTGATGTCCCAGGGGGCGTCCCTGGGAAATGCCTAATGTCACAGTGGTGTCCCTGGAGGGGTCCAGATATTACCAGACCATTCTATATATCACCATGGTGTCTCCCCGTGTGTTCTTGTGTCCCAGTGTGTCCCAGTGGGTGTCTTTAATGTCCCAGTGACATCCCTTTGGGAGTCCTGGTGTCCCCCCGGAAGTCCCTAACATCATAATATTGTCCCTGCCTGTGTCCTGGTGTCCCTAGTGTGTCACTGCAGAGTTCCTGTTTCCCTAGGGATGTCCTCAGTGAGCACAGCCTCTCCTGCCTGATCTCTGCCTGCCCTCACCCTCGCTGCACTCTGCGACCGAGACCCGCAGCTGCTGAAAAGCTCACCCTCACCCAGCCCGATGGCCAAGGCCAAGAAAGGTGAAGCACTGCTGCTCCTCCCGGGGAGGATTCACAGCAGGCCTCTCTCAGGGAAGTCCCTCAGCAGCTCTCCTGCTCTTGCTTCTTGGTCAACAAGGAGCGAAAGCATGCCCAGATCTAGTCTGAGAAAGCATTTGGCACGTGATAGAGTTTTGCTCTTCCCTGTGGTCAGCCTTTGTGTCGTTTTCCTGGGCAGGGGGTCCTGGTCACAGGA
Organism: Falco punctatus; assembly: GCF_963210335.1. Classification (NCBI taxonomy): domain Eukaryota; kingdom Metazoa; phylum Chordata; class Aves; order Falconiformes; family Falconidae; genus Falco; species Falco punctatus. The sequence goes on from NW_027660057.1 coordinate 15,647, forward strand.
CTCAGACCTTTGCTACGTTCCAAGAGCAATTCCAAGGTGAGGAAGAGGTGTACGTGGGTCGAAGACCCGTCTCCCAGCTAGACATTGGTGAGTTAACTCTGCGGGAGCTTGCGTTCCCCACAGAGGTTATCCCTGGTGAGAAGGCAACGGACACCATCCACTTTCCTGCGCCCTGTTTGGGACTGGGGTGCATGCTCTCTGCACTTCAGAAAGGGCACAGAGAAATTGGGATTTCAGAATTTCTCTGGAGAGAATTCCCTCCAAAGTTAGGCAGACAGCTTGAGCTCCTCCCAAAATAACCACTCCCCAAGAGCCGTTTCCATGAACGACCTTTTCTCTGGCATTCCGTTTCTAATTTTACATGGAAATTCAGCCCGCTCTGCCAGTGACGATGTTCCTCCTCCTTGCAGACAATGTCAAGATCGAGCCACTGAACTACAGGTGGCTATGGCGAGCCACTTCCTTCCCATGGCACGTGGTGCAGAGCTGTGTGCAAGAGACCATACTCTTGCACTCTTTCCAACTGAGGAACAGGCAGCGCCTTGCCTTCGCCTTCAAGGACATTGGCATTCTGTCCTTCACCGACGATGTCTTGTGCATGCATTTCTATCGCAACTGCGTCACAGGGCTGGAGAGCAAGGCCAGCTGGACTGCTCTGCTCAACACTGCGAGTTGCTCAGGCTTTGAGGGTGATGCAGTGACTTTGGGAAGCCTTTTGAAGGGTGAGCAACCCGATGGCCATTGGCCAGCCTGCACATGGCAGGCCAGTCCGACACCTTTCCACGTGCTCACCCGCACTGACTTCTCCATTGGAAAAGAAGTTTTATTCTGAGCTTCTGAGTTCTTGCCCTACAGAAAGGCTGGCAGTGTTACTGTGCAGTCTCAGTGTTTGCTGTGCAGCTTCTCCAGAGCAAATCAAGGGCTCATGTTCACGGAGGAAGATTTGGAGAAGGGGTTTGGAGAAGTGGCTTCCTTTTGGAGCAGGAGGCAGGTCTGCTTCCTTTGGGAGCCAAGAGCAAAGTGCCTTGGAAACCTTCTAGCAGCTCTGTGTCACTTTACAGAGGCTGTGGATGCCCGGTGCAGCTGTCTCCAGTGGAGCGACCAGCACTCGGGGGATGCAGGCTGCTCCTGCCCACGCTTTCCCCAGGTGAGTGCATTTTCTCTGCAGCCCTCGACTGACCGAGCGGGCGGATTCCCAGCTCCTGATCAGGAGTGCGCCTTGCCGGGGCTCGGCATTGCGCGTTGAGTTTGGGAGGGGACCTGACCTGAAGGGGCTGGTTTCTGGTTAACTTACGACGAGTTGGGGTTACACGTGTGTTCCCCTGGAGTGGCCAGGCACCATCATTGCATTTCTCATGCCCAGCCTGCCCGCCATTCCGTCAGAGAGAGCCAGATGCACACAGGGAGGGCTTTAAGCTACACCGTCTGGTGTTGGGGGGAGATTGCTAATAAAACCCATGCATGGCTGCATGGCCACGAGAAGAAGGTGTGCCATGCTTCACACAAGAGTTGTGAGGATTAGTGCTGGGAAGCTGCAGAGGGTAGGGGTCACCCTTCAAGCCTGTGTCATCATTTCCTGCCCAGGTTTTGCTTTACGGTGGTCAGCAGAGCAGTGGCCAAGGCTTTGTCCACCTGGGCCAAGAAGGCTGCAGCAAAGTCCAGGCTCAGACAAGGTATGGGAACAGGTCTCTGCTGCCCAGCTGAGGCCCTGCTCTGCGCTTGGTGACCACAGCTCCGTCAAAAGGCACTCCTCAGGGGGCTGCTCTGCAAAGTTTCTTCCTTTGCCAGGTGCAGAGGAGCATCCTGGCAAGCTGCTGCAGAGACGGATGAAGCTTTCCCTTGCTGCACTGCCAAGTCAGGGGCCAGGCACAAGACAGAAAGACTTGGGCAAGAAGACTTCTGAGAGGTGAGACCCTGGTGGGAAGGGATGAAAGGGATCCTGCACCCATGGAGGAGAGACATCCCCTCCGAACACTCCAGCTGCAGGGACACGGCAAGGTCCCTGACACATGCCACATGGTTCTTACGTGCTTGTTTCCCCTGTTGTGGGCCCCTCACTGGGGAAGGTGGTGGATGCTGAGTGCACCCCACGTCCCTGTGGTTCCCTTACACAAGAGCTGAGGTGCAGTCCTCCCCCGTCCATCTGAGGGGGCTCAGGAAAGGCTTCCCCCTGCCAGCAGAAATGGCCCCACCTCCCGTGCTGCTTCTGCCAGCCTGGGGAGCTTTGGTACCAGGCGAAGGTGGGAGAGCAAACTGCCCCGTGCTCATGCCGACTGCTCCTGGTGCCTCTTTGCAGTGCACTCCCCCCGTGTCCAGGCAGCTCCCCCAGGATGAAGGAGGCAGGCAAGGCAGGCAGGCAGGAGCCGGCTTCTCCAGCCAAACCCACCTCTACACTCCCATCTTCAGACGACTGCCAGAGAGCACTGCAGGTACGTGCCTTGCTGTAGCTACCGTGCTGCTGGGGACTCGGCAAAAGCCTCTTTGTGCAGAGAGCCAGCCTGAAAGGACCCCTGGACATGTGCTCCTTGTCAGCTGTCTGTCACCTCCTTCAGATGTTCCTTGCCCCCTGGGTTGTCACAAAGCACTTTCTCCTGGCCCAGGGGCTATGGGAGATGCCCAAGTCCTTTCTCGGCTGTTCACAGTGGAGGGCTTTGGTCACAGCTGTGTTTGCCAGGAGCCTAGAATGACCCCACAGCCCCCAGTCTGTTAGGGGCAAAGCCCTGCCAACCGACCAGCTGAGGCAAGGGGCAGCAACACGGGTCAGACCCGAAGGACACCCGTTCCAGGAGCGGAGACTAATCCTGCCTTCTGCTGCCTTGCCATCTCCTCCAGGAGGTCTGGCAGCTGTCTGCAGAGTGGGAGCAAGTGAGGCCCAAGTGGCAAGAGCAGCTCAAGCAAGCAAAGGCAGAGTGGGCAGCGTGGGGAGCCTGGTCTGCAGGGAAGGACTGACAGCAACCCCAGGTACGGGCAGCGATTGACACTGCTGAGGGCAGCAGCGACCCTCTCCTTCGGGGCACCCAGGGCGGCAGGTCTCCAGAGGTGGGGAGCAGGACAGACATCTGGCTGCAGGGCAGAGGTTTGCCTGCTCATGCACATGAGGGAGAGACTGGCAGCAGGATGCAAGCGGCAAAATCAGCTGTGATGACGGGCATGTAGTGCTGGGTCTCCCAGCTGCCAGGTCCTGCTTCAGGCTCCTTTCAAGAGGTCCTCTGGGAAACAGCACCTGTGGATGCCGTCTGCTTTGTTGAGAGCGTCTGCTCCTTGGCAGGCACTCAGCACTGGAGGCGCTTGGACTCCCCACCCTCCAGCCCAGCCCAGGAGAGAGGCGGTCAAGGAGAGGTGGAGAAAGGCTCCAACCCCCTCTGGCTACAAGGACCATAAACCTAACCAACCCAACACATGGCACTGCATATTCTACCACTAAATCATGTCCCTAAGCGCCTATGTTTCCCCCAGTACCCAATAACGGATGCTTAGATCTCCTTTTGCCCTTAATGTTTTCAAAGGAGGAGCCAGGGCACTCAGAACTGCAGGAGGACAAGTGGTAAGAGAAGCCTCAAGGTTAAGTCTTTAGGTTAAGTCTTAAGGTTGAGTCTTAGTGTTAAGTCTTATCGAGTTAAGTTTTAAGGCTATGTCTTAAGGATGAGTCTTAGGGTTAAGTCTTAGGGTTAGGCCTTTAAGGTTAAGTCTAAGTTTAAGTCTAAAGGGTTAAGTCATTAGAGTGTAATTCTTAGGGTTACGTCTTATGGTTAAATCTTTAGGTTAAGTCTAAAGGTATAGCCTTCAGAGTTAAGTCTTAGGGTAATGTTTTAGTGTTAAGGCCTAGGGTTAAATCTTAGAGTTAAGACTTTAGACTAAGTTATAAGGTTAAGTCTTAAGGTTGAGTCTTAGGGCTAAGTCTCAGGGTTAAGACTTCAGGTTAAGTCTTTAGGTTAAAGTCTTAAGGTTGAGAATTACAGTTAAGACTTAGGTTAAGTCTTAGAGTTATGTCTTAAGGTTAAGTCTTAAGTTTAAGTCTTAAGGTTGAGTCTTAGGGTTAAGTCTTAAGGTTGACTCTTAGGGTTAAGACTTTTGGTTAAGTCTTAAGGTTGAGTCTTAGTGTTAAGTCTTAGAGTTAAGTCTTAGAGTTAAGTTTTAAGGTTATTTCCAAAGGTTGAGTCGTAGGGGTAAGCCTTAGGGTTAAGTCTTAGGGTCAGGTCTTTAGGTTAAGTCTTAAGTCTAAAGGATTAACTCTTTAGAGTATAACTATTAGGGTTAAGTTTTAGGGTCAAGTCTTAGGGTTAAGGCGTAGGGTTAAATCTTAGAGTTAAGTCTTTAGGTTAAGTGGTAAGGTGAAGTCTTTAAGGTTGAGTCTTAGGGTTAAGTCTTAGAGTTAAGTCTTAAAGGTTAAGTCTAAAGGTTCAGTCGTAAGGTTGAGTCTTAGTGTTAAATCTAAGGGTTAAGTCTTGTAGTTAATTCTTAGGATTAAGTTTTAGTTATAAGTCTTAGGGTTAAGTATAAGGGTTAAGTCTTAGGGTTAAGTCTTCAGTTTAACTCTAAAGTGTTAAGTCTTTAGTATTCTTAGGGTTAAGTTTTAATATTGTATCTTAAGGATGAGTCATAGGGTTAAGTCTTAAGGTTAAGTCTAAAGGTATAGTCTTTAGAGTTAAGTCATAGTGATAAGTCTTAGGGTTAAGACCTAGGGTTGAATCTTAGAGTTAAGTCTTTAAGCAAAGTTATAAAGTTAAGTCTTAAGGTTGATTCCTAGGGTTAAGTCTTAGGGATAAGATTTAGGGGTAAGTGTTAGCGTTAAGTCTTTAGATTAAAATCTTAAGGTTGAGAATTACGGTAAAGACTTAGCGTTAACTCTTAGAGTTATGTCTTAAGGTTAAGTCTTAAGGTTGAGTTTTAGAGTTAAGTCTTAAGGTTAAGTCTTTATGTTGAGTCTTAGGGTTAAGTCTTAAGGGCAAGTCTTTAGGTTAAGTCTTAAGGGTTACGTCTTTAGAGTATAATTATTAGGGTTAAGGTTTAGGGTTAAGTCTTAGGGTTAAGTCTTTAGGTTAAGTTATAAGATTAAGTCTTAAGGTTGAGTCTTAGGGTTAAGTCTTAGAGTTAAGTCTTAAGGTTGAGTCTTAGGGTTAGGTCTTAGGGTTAAGTCTTAGGATTAAGGCCTAGGGTTAAATCTTAGAGTTAAGTCTTTAGGCTAAGTTATAAGGTTAAGTCTTAAGGCTGAGCCTTAGGGTTAACTCTCAGGGTTAGGTCTTTAGGATAAGTCTTAAGGTTAAGTCTACAGGGTTAAGTCTTTAGGTTAAGTCTTAAGGTTAAGTCTACAGGGTTAAGTCTTTGGAGTTAAGTCTTAGGGTTAAGTCTTTAGGTTAAGTCTTAGGGTTAAGTCTAGGTTAAGTTTTAAGGTTAAGTTCTAAAGGTTCAGTGTTAGAGTTAAGCATTAGGGTTAAGTTATAGGGTTTAGTCTTAGGGTTAAGTCTTAGGGTTAAGTGTTAAGGTTAAAGTCTTAATTTTGAGTCTTAGGGTTAAGTCTTAAGGTTAAGTCTTTAGGTTGAGTCTTAGTATTAAGTGTTAAAGTTTTAAGGTTTTGTCTTAATGTTGTGTCTTAGGGCTAAGACTTAGGGTTAGGTCTTTAGGTTAAATATTAAGTTAAAGTGTAAAGGGTTAAGTCTTTAAAGTATAATTATCAGGGTTAAGTCTTACGCTTAAGTCTTAGGGTTAAGTCTCAAGGTTGAGTCTTACAGTTAAGTCTAAAGGTGCAGTCTTAGGGTTAAAGGCCTAGGGTTAAATCTTAGAGTTAAGTATTTAGGCTAAGTATAAGGTAAAGTCTTAAGGCTGAGTCTTAGGGTTAACTCTCAGGGTTAAGTCTTAAGGTTAAGACATAAAGTTGAGTCTTGGGGTTAAGTCTTAGAGTTAAGTCTTAAGGTTGAGTATTATGGTAAAGTCTTAAGGTTAGGTCTTTAGGTTAAGTCTTAAGGTTAAGTCTACAGGGTTAAGTCTTAGTGTTAAGTCTCAAGGTTAAGTCTTAGGGTTAAGTGTTAAGGTTGAGTCTTAGGGTTATATCTTAGGGTTACGACTTAGGGATAGGTTTTAGGGTTATGTCTTTAGGCTAAGTCATAAGCTTTTAAGTTTGAGTCATAGGGATAAGTCTTAGGGTTAAGTCTTAGGATTAAGTCTTTAGGTTAAACCTTAAGGTTGAGACTTAGGGTTAAGTCTTAGGTTTAAGTCTTTATGCTAAGTCTTAAGGTTAAGTCTAAAGGTTCAGTCTTTAGAGATAAGTCTTAGGGTTAAGTCTTAAGGTTAAGTCTTAGAGTTAATTTTTAAGTTTAAGTCTTAAGATTGAATCTTAGAGTTAAGTCTGAAAGTTGAGTATTACGGTTAAGTCTTAGGGTTAAGTCTACAGATTAAGTGTTAAGGTTGGGTCTTAGGGTTAAATATTAGGGTTACGTCTTAGGGATAAGTTTAGGGTTAAGTCTTAAACTTAAGTGTTAAGGTTGAGTCTTAGGGTTAAGTCTTAAAGAGTTAAGTCTCAAGGTTAATTCTTAAGATTGAGTCTTAGAGTTAACTTTTAAGGTTGTATCTTAATATTGAGTCTTATGATTAAGTCTTTAATGTTAACTCTCAAGGTACAGTCTTTAGAGATAAGTCTTAAGATTAAACCTTTAGGTTAGTTCTTAAGGAGAAGTCTTAGGGTTAGTTCTTTAGGTTAAGTCTAAAGGTTAGAGTCTTAAGGTTAGAGTCTTAAGGTTAAGTGTCTAAGGTTGAGTCTTATGATAAAGTCTTTGGGTTAAGTCTGAGGACTTAACCTTAACACTTAACCCTAAGGACTTAACCCTAAGACTGAACACTAAGACTCAACCTTAATACTTAACACTAAGACTTGACTCTCAGACTCAAGCTTAAGTCTTAACCATAAGACTTAACACTAAGACCCTATAGATTTAAACCTACAACATATCCCTAAGTCTTAACACTACGACTTAAAACTAAGTCTTAACCATAAGGCTTAACCCTAAGAAATAACACTAATACTTAACCCTAAGATTTAACCCTAAGTCTTAACTTTAAGATGTAACCCTAAGACTTAATGCTAAGACCTAACCCTAAGACTCAACCTTGAGACTTAACCCTAAAACATAACCCTAAGACCTAAATCTAAGACTTAATGCTGGCTTAACACTAAGACCAAACCCTAAGAAATTACCCTAAGAATTAAGCCTAATACTTAACCCTAAAACGTAATTCTAAGACTTATCCTTCAGAACTAACCCTAAGACTTAACCCTAAGACTCAACCTTAAGACTTAACCTAAAGACTTAACCCTAAGACTTAACCATAAAACATAACCCTAAGATTTAACCCTAAAGACTTGACTTAACCCTAAGACTTATCCCTAAGACTTAACCATAACAGTTAACCCTAAGACTCAAATTAAAACTTAACCCAAAAACATAACCCTAAGACTTAACCCTCAGACTTAACAATGACTTAACTCTAAGACTGAACCATAAGACTCAACCTTAAGAATTAACCTTAAGATTTAACTATAGGACTTAACCCTAAGACATAACCCTAAGACTCAACCTTAAGACTTAACCCTAAGTCTTAACCTAAAGACCTATACCTAAGACTTATCTGCAAAACTCAACCTTAAGACTTAACCCTAAGACTAAACCTTGATATTTAACCCTAAGTCTTAACCTAAAGACCTATCCCTAAGACTTAACTGTAAGACTCAACCTTAAGACTTAACCTTAAGACTTAATCCTAAGACTTAAACTAAGACTTATCCCCACGACTTAATTCTAAAGACTCAACGTTAAAACTTAACCTTAGGGCTTAACCTAAAGACTTAACCCTAAGACTCAACATTACGACATAACCCTAAGACTTAAGCCTAAGCCTCAAACTTAACACTTAAACTTAAGAATTAAGCTAAGGACTTTAACAATAAGACTTATATATAATGCTTAACTCTAACACTTAAGCTTAAGACTTAACTCTAAGACTCAACCTTCAGACTTAACCTTGAGATTTACCTAAAGACTTAACCCTAAAAATTAACCCTAAGGACTTAACCATAACACTCAACCTTCAGTCTTAACCGTAAGACATAACCTTAAGACTCAACCTTAAACTTAACCATAGCACTCAACCTTAAGCCTTAACCTTAAGACTTAACTCTAAGGCTTAAAACTTAGAGTCAACCTTAAGTCTTAACCTTAAGATTTGACCTTAAGACTTAACCCTAAGGCTCAAGCTTAAGACTTAACCTTAAGACTCAACCTTAAGATTTAACCCTAAGACTTAACTCTAAGACTGAAGCTTAAGACTTAATCCTAAGACACAACCTTAAGAATTAACTTTAAGACTTAACTCTAAAACTTAACCCTAAGAATTAACCTTAAGACTCAACCTTAAGACAACCTTAAGACTTAACCCTAAGATTTAACCTTAAGACTTAACCCTAAGTCATAACCCAAATACTTAACCCTAAAGACTCAACTCTAAGATTGAACATTGAGACTTAACCTAAAGACTTAATTGTAGAGTCTTAACCCTAAGACTTATCCCTAAGGCTTAACCGTAAGACTTAACTCTAAGGCTCATCCTTATTCTTAACCCGAAGACTCAACCTTATGACTTGACCTTAAGACTGAACCTAAAGACTTGATCCTAAGACTTAACCCTAAGACATAACATCTAGACATAACCATTAGTCTTAAGCTAAAGACCTAACCCTAAGACTTGACCCTAGGACTTAAAACCCTAAGGCTCAACCTTAATCCTTAACCTATAAGAATTAACTATATGATTTAACACAAAGACTTAACTCTAAGACTGAACCTTAAACCTAACCTTAATACCTAGCTCTAAGACTTAACCATAAGACTTATTCCTAAAACTCTAAGCCTAACACTCAACATTTGGACTTAACCTAAAGACCTAACCTTGAGACTTAACCCTAAAACTTAACCTAAGACTTAATCCAAAAACTTAACCGTAATACATAACCCGAAGACTTAACCCTAAGACATAACCATAAGTCTTAAGACTGAACCTTAAAACTTAACCTTAGGACTTAACCTAAAGTCTTAACCCTAAGACTTAACCTTAAGACTTTACCTAAAGACTTAACCCTAATACTTTACTGTAAGACCTACCTCTATAGATTTAACCCAAAGCCTTAACTCTAAGACTCAAACTTGAGACTTAACCCACAGACTGAACCTTAAGACTTAACCTAAAGACTTGACCCTAAGACATAACCCTAAGACTTAACATCGAGACTTAACCATTATTTTAAGGTAAGGTCCTAACCCTAAGACTTAACCCAAAGTTTAACCACAAGATTTAACCTTAAGACTTAACCTTAAAACTTACTCTAATTCTTAAACCATACACTTAACCTTAAGGCTTAACGCTAAGACTTAACACTGACACTTAAGCCTAAGATTCAACTTCAAGACTTATCCCTAAGACTTAACCCTAAGGCTCAAGCTTAAGACTTAACCCTAAGACTCAACCTGAAAAATTAACCTTAAAACTTAACTCTAAGACTTAATCCTAAGGCTAAAACTTTTAACCTAACCTTAATACTTACCCTAAAACTTAATCCTAGGACTTTAACCCTGAGACTGAACCATAAGACTTAACTGTAAGACAAAACATGGAGGCTTAACCCTTTCTTAACCTTAAGCCTTAACCCTAACACTCAACTTTAACCCTTAACCTTAAGCCTTAACCCTAAGATTTATCTCTAAGTCTTAACCCTAAGACTCAACTTTAAGACTTAACCCTAAGACTTAACCTTAAGACTCAACATTTAGACTTAACCTTAATACTTAAACGCAAAAGTTAACCATAAGAATTAACCCTGATACTTAACCTTAAGAATTAACCCTAAAACTTAACATTAAGGCTTTAAGCAAAGTCTTAAACTAAAGGCCTAACCCTAGCGACGTAACCTTAAGACTCAACCTCATTACTTAACCTTAAATCTTATCTCTAAGATTTAATGCTAAGACTTAAATATAAGACTTAACCTGAAGACTTTAAGACTTAACCCTATCACTTATCCCAAAGTTTTAACCCTAAGACTCAACCTTTAGACTTAACCTTAAGACTGAACCTAAAGACTTAACCCTAAGACTTATCCCTAAGACTTAACAGTAAGACTCAAACTTAAGACTTAACCTTTAGACTTAACTTGAAGATTTAACCTTAAGTCATAACCTTAAGACTTACACCTAAGACTTAACGCTAAGACTTAACCCTAAGGCTTAACCCTGACAGTTAGACTCAACCGTAAGACTTAACCCTAAAACATAATCCTAAGACTTAACTCTAAGACTTAACCCTAAGTCTTACCCCTAAGACTTAACCCAGACAGTTAACCCTATAGAATCAACCGTAAGAGTTAACCCTAAGACTTAACTCTATAGACTGCACTTTAAGTCTTACCCCTAGGACTCAACCTTAAGAATTAACCTTAACTCTAAGACTTAACCCTAATTCTAACCCTAAGACTCAACCTTAAAAGACTCAACCTTAAGACTTAACCCTAAGGCTCAGCCTTATGAATTAACCTCTAGACTTAACTCTAAGTCTTAATCTAAAGACCTATCCCTAAGACTTAACTGTAAGACTCCACCTTAAGACATAACCCTAAGACTTAATGCTAAGACTCAACCATAAGAGTTAACCTTAAGATTTAACCTAAAGACTTCATGCTAAAACTTAGCCCTAGGATTTAACCTTAAAGACTTGACCCTAAGACTTAAACCTAAGACTTAACATTGAGACATAACCATTAGCCTTAACCTACAGACATAACGGTAAGACTTAACTCTAAGACTGAACCTTAAAACTTAACATTAGGACTTAACCTAAAGACTTAACCCTAATATTTAACCTTAAGTCTTAACTCTAAGACTTAACATTAACACTTAACCCTAAAACATAACACTAAGACTTAACTCTAAGACTTAACCTGAAGACTCAACCTTTAGACTTAACTTTAATACTTAACCTAAAGACTTAACCCTACGACTTAACCTTAAGAATTTACTCTAAGACTCAATCCTAAGACTTATCCCAAAGACTTAACCATAATACTCAACTTTAGACTCAACCTTAAGACTGAACCTAAGGACTTAACCCTAAAACTTACACCTAAGACTTAAACCTGACAGTTAACCCTAAGACTGAACCTTAATTCTTAACCCTAAGACTCAACCTTAAGACTCAACCTTAACACTTTACCCTAAGACTTAATCTTGATACTTAAACCTAAGTCTTAACCCAAATACTTAACCCTAAGACTCGACCCTAAGGGTTATCATTGAGACTTAACCTAAAGACTTAACCCTAGTTATTTAACCCTAAGACTTATCCCTGATCCTTAACACTAAGACTTAACTCTAAGGCTCAACCTTAAGGCTTAATCCTAAGGCTCAACCTTAAGACTTAAACTAAGGACTTAACCCTAAAGACTCAACTCTAAGATTTAACGTTGAGACTTAATCTAAGGACTTAAGTAGAGACTTAAGTAGAGACTTAACGCTAAGACTTATCCCTAAGGCTTAACCCTAAGACTTTAAGGCTCATCCTTAAGACTTAACCCTAAGACTCAACCTTATGACTTGACCTTAAGACTAAACCTAAAGACTTGACCCTAAGACTTAACATTTAGACGTAACCATTAGTCTTAACCTAAAGACCTAACCCTAAGAACTGACCCTAGGACTTAACCTTAAGGCTCAACCTTAAGCCTTAACCTATAAGAATTAACTATAAGACTTAACCCAAAGACTTAACTCTAAGACTGAACCTTAAACCTAACCTTAATACTTAGCTCTAAGACTTAACCATAAGACTTATTCCTAAAACTCTTAAGTGACGTACGGAATTAGACTCTATAACTCGAAAGTTATAAAGTAGGTATGTTTATTGCGTGCAGATGCACGGGGGATCGCTCCACCACAAGCGTGCATGCCCGAAGTGATGAACCATCTCACATTTATACAATAAAACAAATGAATATTCAATTAACACCTATACATATTTGTTACCTAAACCCACCTACTCTTGCTTCGTATGTTAATTAGCTTATCAGTCCTTTGCAGGCAATGTGGTGGTCTTGCAGGTTTGTAGGTGATTCATGTCCTTGTGACCATCTGATCTTCTCCAGCAAGAAGACTTAGCACTCCCTCCCTCTAGATAACATTGGAATGTCTCTCATCCTTTTCTCATCCTTTTTATAAATAGCCCCTTTGTTAGAGGAAGAAGGGCAGGCGTCTCCTCAAAGCTGTGTGGCTATGTGACCGGACACCACACCCATGACCAGTCACCATACCCACATTCCTTGAGCAGACATATACAGTCACAATCGATGTCCATTGTCCCTCTTTCACACTATTTCTCCATATCAAGACCAAATAGAAATTACTTGAACTATGCATGAACACTTTAGTGAAACTAAAGACCACTGTGCTTTTAAATGGGGACGAAGCTCATAAGACCCAGTGAGGATTAAGTGTGACTAAAGGTCATCGTAAACGGTTTTTCCAGGTGTATAAAGTATTTTCCTGTTGCGAAGAGCTGTGCTAGCTTTGTGGGTTTGCCCCCCAGCTCCCATCCCCACAGACACGCGTAACTGGTCCCTCGGCCGTGCGGGTGCTCGATCTGTTGCACAGCAGGCGAAGGGATCCGGCCATTTGACGGCAGAATCAGGTCCCGAGGAGATGGTCGCTGCCAGCCCTGGCTGGCCTTGGTGCTCGGAGGGGCTGCGCGATGTCCCGGTGTGACAGCGGCCGTTACCGGGGCTCGCCCCCCCGTCTGGGTGTGAGGGGGGTGGCGGCGCGGTGGGTGGCGGTCCTGCCAGGGTGGGAGATGCGGCTCCAGGTGATTTGCCCGCCGGCCCGGACGGTGCTTTCGCTTCTCGTTACGCGTTCGGGGGAGGCAGGAGGGTCGCTGTTACCGTCAGCGAGCCCGTGCTGCCGCCGCTGGCCAGCATCGGGGCTGTGTGGCATCCCGGGGTGGCGGGGAGCAGAGCAATGCACCTCATCTTTGCAGAGTGCTGAGCTGCCCTTCCCCGGGGCCAGGGCTCGCTGCCGCTTCCAGCGGCACAGGATTTGGTCCCGCAGCCTCAGTGTGAGGGCTGGATTTTCGCGAAACGAGGAGGAACTGCTGGCAACTTCTGTACTAACGGGCGGCTTGATTTCTTGCTGTGCTTTTCTTACATTTTTAATAGCCAGGTGGAGTACAAATTGTAAAGGAAACTTCATACAGAGAGTTTTAAAGTTTGAAGAGAGATTATTCACCCTCTAGCTGTCATGAGGTTTCACCTCTCCTTCCTGGCAGGACTGATCTTCCAGTTAGAAGTGAAACAAGGTCAAACGGTTAAAAAAAAAGGCTTCCTTCTGTCAGGGCGAATCTAAATCAATCAAATTCCCGGGCACCAAAGTGTGTTGTGTAACAAATGGGAGTGCAAAGGTAAGCACGTAGCTTTGCGTGAGCAAGAGCGGTTGTGGGACTTCTCTGTAAGTTCTAACACCTTGCTCTTTGTGCTGTTCTTCTGCAGATTTGCCTGGATTTTAAGTATGGACAGAAGAGGGAGAGAATGAACATATGCATTTGATTTGCTTAATAGAAAATACCTTGGCAGAAACACATGCTTGTGCTGTGTATTCTGTTGGAGTATGGCTTTTTAAAATACTCATGTTCTGTCTAATGAAAAGCTGATAGTATCTCCCATTCACCTAAGAATATGTTCAAACATAGCTTGAGATATGCTGCTAACCATGTTAAGAAAAATGTATAGCTTAATATCAAACTAGCTAAAGTGCAGTCACTGGGGGATATCTTGGTGCTTGTAAACTTTAAATTAAAGAGCGCTACGAGGCTGGATTACCTGATAACCAGTACAATTGGAACAGCAGTATAAACCCTCTTTTTTGAAGGAAGACTGTAGGTCATTTTGAACAGTGTGGAATCATAGAATCATTTAGGTTGGAAAAGTCCTTTAAGATCATTGAGTCCAACCATTAACCTAACACTGCCAAGTCCATCACTAAACTGTGTCCCTGATCACCACATCTACACATCTTTGAAATGCCTCCAGGGATGGTGAGGCCACCCTGAAACTTCCCTGGGCAGCTGGTTCCAGTCCTTGACAACCCTTTCGGTGAAGAATTTTTTCCTAATGTCCAATCTAAACCTCCCCTGGGGCAACTTGGGGCCATTTCCTCTTGTCCTATCCCTTGTATCCTTGTTGGATCTGATAGAAATGATCCCCAAATGGCAGTGTGTAAAGGATTAATTTAAATTCCAGATTCCAGTTGCCTGGCATTAGCAAAAATAAAGCTTTTGTGTTATTTCTCTTAACAGTTAAAAATTAGATGCAGGAAAAATAAAGAGAAACACGTAAGTTCGGAATTTTTTTTCCCCCCTCCATTTACATTTTGGTAAGACAGAACTAATTTGCTCTCCTGTCTGCTGTGCATCCTGGTGCTGAGCTAATCTTTTCTATGCCCTAGATTGTTATTAGCCTTGCTTGCTTATTACTGAAAGATTTACTTTTTAGGACTCCTTTTAATTCCATTTGCTACTACGCTGCCTTTTGTCTTAAATGTTATTTTTTTGTAGTGTCCTTTAAAAGATTCTTGGCCTTTTCTAACCTGGGACAAATTTATAGTAGCCTGGTCGAGTTTTCCTAATCATTAATGATCTTCCCAGCAGGATATGTTCTTTGTCTTCTTCCTAACATGATTCAGGACACATTCTGTTTTAAAGTGCCCTTACCCTTGAACCATTGTGCTGGGATTTAGTGTATTAACCCAAACTCTAGTAGATTTTTCTTGAGGCTTTTCTCTGTCACTTTGCACAGCACTCCTAAGATACCTGCTGTCAAAGTGCTTGCATTTTAGTAACAACACCTTGGCACTGTTAAAGTAAGTATGTTTAAATTTTCCTTTGGCCGACTTACCTGTTTTAATTCCTTAAATATTCAGATCTCTTCTGAGACAGGTCGAGGAAAGGAGCACTTGTTCTTTACAGACGATGAAATAGCAGAAATAAATGTGTAAATAGGCATGACCTTTAGGCCATTAGGGGTGTTTCTATGGGTATGTCTGCTATGCCCAGAATGGTGTAAGAACAGTAATCCGCTTTGCAAATTTGGCTGTATGACCATATCACTACGTTCAGAGGTGCAGGCATCAACAGATGCAAGTGTTTTCAGAGAATTAAGAAAACCATCTTGTTCATGCAGTCCAGCCATAAACGATGCACAGAACAAAAAATGATAGAAAAAAAAAATGTCTTTTCAGACCCATATGAGTAAATAAAGTATTCTGTGCTGTCCTGTACACGCATGTGTGTACATGTATTCGTAGCCAGTGAGTCATGGCTCCTAAGCCTGATTTTAAAACTGAATGAGTTCATTACAATCCCCCCCCCCCAAAAAAAAAATAAAAAATCTGAGGAATCAATCTCATCTGCTTTACTAAATGAACATGTGAAAGTGCTTACTAGGGATAAACCTGAGGACTATACATATTTCTATCTTTTTCCTCAAACAGAATGAAAACACCTTTGAGACAATAAAGGAGTTAGGAGAGGAGCCAGTGTGTCCCATTCAGTATTCTCTGTGTATCTGCGTGCACCGCTTCCCCTGTTTGGTTTCTGATCTGAGCGGGAAGGACACGGGGTGTGTAAGGACATTGCAACTCTCACGAGAGAAGATAGGCTTTTGTGCTGGCTTCCCCCAGTTCTGAGCTCTTTGGGGCTTAAATCTCCACAGAATGGGTGTGATGTTGAGTTTGTCTACTCCAGGGCAAATGGAGAGGAGGAGGGGCGCCTGGAGGGAGGACCACTGGCGCAGGGGACACCCTGAGCATCAGAAGTTGTTGGAACCACTGATGACTAGGGCTGTGACCAGGGGGGACCTCTCAGATTTATCTGCATGGGGTACCCCAGTTGCTGGGACATACATTAAGAAGAGATTGTGCCGTGTGGTCGGAGGGTGACTTGGTTTGCAAAGGGGGAGCTCAGGCCAACCCCCTGCAAGGCAGGTAGAACTGCAGATCCTCCATGTGCTTCGTGTTCACCTTGCCTATGACAACCTGCCGCAGAAAAGCTGAGCACAGCCCTTTGCTGACGCCCAGCAGCTTGTGCTCCCTCTGAAATGTTTTGGTTGATCGTCATTTCATGGAGAGCTCTATTGTCCCCCCAGCCACGGATACTGCAGCAGTAGCAAACCAGGGCTTCTAGTTACTCCCCGACGCCTGCCTTCCTGCCCCCTCTGCATCTCCACAGCTCTCACAGAGGAGGGGTTGCCAGTGGTGCCTTCTTCAGGCAGGGCACATCTGCAGCTTCCATTGAATACCCTCCTTTCCTTTGAAAGCCCTGCCTCTTTCTGGTGCGTGGGGTTTGCTCATTTCCATGGGCGCTTTTGCAGGTGGTGGTGACATGGGAAGGAAAGGGACATACAGTGCTGGAGGTAAAGAGCCGCTGCGCGTCTGTTTACACCGTGTTTGTACAGCTGAGGTGGATACAAATCAGGGGCGGCTTTGCTGGAGAACTTTGCCAGGGATATAACTGACCGCCTGTTTGGGAGTCCCAGAGCAGCACGTTCGGTAACAGGAGATCGCTGCGCTGCCTGCCCTTGCCGTTGCTCTTGCGCATGCGGCAGTAAATACCTCCTCTGCACAAAACTGAGTCCGGGTAGAGTCCATGGAGACAGTTTTGGTAAGAATCCCAGATGCTGCAGAAAAGCAGTCTGAGGTCTCAGCTGAGCTGTACTGCTTCAGAAGGGAGATTAGCCATAGATACGTACGTGCGTTCTTTCTCAAAGAGGGGAAAGATGGTGTGGGATAGTCCTTTGCTCAGTGGTCCTGTGGGCATGTGTACTGGAGAGGAGCCATCACAAGCCACCTCTTCCTGAGCAAGCCACCACTGTGGGAGGCACTGAGATGCTCAGCAGAGGCAGTTTAGGAGCGACAGGGGTGGCTGGTGATCTGTCCCGCTGCTTGGAGGTAATCCCCTCCATACCACCCTGAGATGCAACGTACCTAGCTAGAAGGAATCCCAGAAGAGATGGACAAAAAGATGAACACGTGCAGGTATTGCTCCCCAGCAACATGCGAAAAAATTCATCAGCAGTACATATCCTGGCATGTATCCGTTCATACGGAAGGTCAATATTTATGGGTTTTAGTGTAAGTCAAAAGTTGTTGGACAGTCTGTTTTGCTTTGGAACGAAACCATAAAATTAAATTGCGCAAAGCAACCCGTGTTTCAAATCCGTGGACAAGGTGAAATGCCATGTGCGTGAGAGCGTTTCTCATCAGCGCGGATCTTTGCTGTCTCTAAAGCAGTGCAGGCTGGGGCTGTGGGTGCTACTGGAGATACGCAGCCCGCCTGCACTGTCGGAAGGTCATTCTGGTCTCACTGTCAGATGGAGCTGTATGTTGTACAATATTGTACGTGTTGTGCCAAGCTTTCTGCAGGTAAAGAAAGCAGCAGTCATGTATTTGACAAGAGCAATCACAGGTGATTCTATGAAGAAATTCAGGGAAAATCTGCGGCGTATGTGATTTTGACTATTAGTAATGTGTCATTAATTTAAAAATAACCAGTGCAGTTAAAGAGCATGGGTGTTGGTCAGAAATGCCTGGTTTCTCATGTGTAAATTCACCAAGTCAGACGCACTGATGCAAGTGCCTGGATGAATGGGTAAAACAGGGCTGGGCTAGCCAGGGTTGGCACGGGCAGCGTGTGCAACATGTAGTTGTTTAGGCAATAGCTCTAATTCAGAGTTATGATGGAGGTGCTGAATGTGCTTGGTTTTGAAAGCACGCAGTGTTCATTAGCTTCAACGGAAACTGCAGGATTCTGCTGTGCAAATCAATGAAACTGTGAGATACAATCCACTGTTCAGGAAAGTCAGAACATGTTTTTAAGGAAGTCTCTGTTGGGAGGTAAAACCGCTGCTGAAGCAATAGCAGTGATGGAGCATGTGTAAAAGAGCCTAGGGAGACCTGCAGCCTTCTGGAGCCAGGTGGAATATTTCCTGTTCACTTTAGCTATTCGTCATGAAGGGAAGATGCTTCCTACGAACTGGGTTTTGTTCTAACGGAAATAGGTGACTGGTGAATAAAGAGGGCAGTGGAGAGTTGTCTTTTTCCCCATTTTTAGAAAACAGAATGCATTATTGTTCCAGTTTAACAGTAGGTGGCACTCGGTTCCAGTGCAAGTAGTTATCACTTCATTCCCTTAAAAAGGAATCCATAAAATTCTATCAGTTCCACTTCTGAATCAAAGAATGAAAATAGCTTCTGAACAGGGTCTTGACTAATAATTCATGTGCTGTGATATCTGCATGGTGTGTCTTCATTGCCTTGCACTAAAATTCCTCTTTCCTGTGAAACCAGTTGTGTTTGTGGGTTTGGGATCTTTTTTTCTTTCCTCCCCTTGATCAGGGAGCAGTAGCCCAGCACAGTTCCACTTGATTTTTTTCTGGTGGTGTTCTAACATTGTGCAGTCCTCCTAACTCTTTGTCCATCAGTAATGCTTTCACTTTTTCTGTTGTTCATGTTTTAAGATATTGTTTTCTTTCTAAGGGCTGTACTTTTGTTATGTCTTTCATGATGAGTGAATTTGAAGAACTCTCAATGACAAATAATGCAATTTGTAGTGTAATTTTGTGAAAATGCTTCTCTATGAATTAAAAAAAAGATTTCATTTTATATTATTTCAGGGGTAAACCCTGAATTAATCAATCTTGGATGTGGAGTTTCTGTCTTCTAGAAATACATGAAGCTTAACTTTGTTTTTGTAGGTTGAGAAGGAAAAAAGCAAACAAAGATGTTCAAAAGTGCAGGCCGTGGTGACGTGCAGAATTAGACTCTATAACTCGAAAGTTATAAAGTAGGTATGTTTATTGCACGCAGATGCACGGGGGATCGCTCCACCACAAGCATGCATGCCCAAAGTGACGAACCATCTCACATTTATACAATAAAACAAATGAATATTCAATTAACACTTATACATATTCGTTACCTAAACCCGCTTACTCTCGATTCGTATGTTAATTAGCTTATCAGTCCATTGCCTGCAATGTGGTGGTCTTGCAGATTTGTAGGTGATTCATGTTCTTGTGACCATCGGATCTTCTTCAGCAAAGAGACTTAGCACTCCCTCCCTCTAGATAGCATTGGAATATCTCTCATCCTTTTCTCATTCTTTTTTAAAATAGCCCCTTTGTTAGAGGTAAGAGGGGCAGGCGTCTCCTCAAAACTGTAGGCGTCTCCTCAAGGCTGTGTACCTATGTGACCAGGCACCGCACCCATGGCTAATCACCATACCCACTTTCCTTGAGCAGACATATACAATCACAATCGATGTCCATTGTCCCCATTTCACACTATTTCTCCATATCAATCCCCCCTTTTCTATCAAACTAAGTAAATTCTTTTACTTAAGCAGTCTTCCCGAATGATATAAAGCATCATACATAAGTGTTACCCTTTTAAACATTCTCCAAACCCACAAATATAACATAATGGTTAGTATTAAGGAAATTCCTCAACTGATCAATAAGATCACAATGGGGTGTACCATAGTGTTAAGAATTCCTGTTGCAGAAGGTGACCAGCCAAAGAGAGTATTCCACCAATTATGGTTTCCATCCTGTTCTACCTTATTTTTTTTTTTTTTTTTAAACTTTCTTGATCCCCTCTTCATCATGGATCATAAGAAGAGTTTCGTGTCCCTTTTCTTTGGTTTCTTCCAGTATACGTTGTAAATCTGCATGTTTTAATAGTTCTTTTATACTACTTATATTTAGTCCTATGGGGGTAGGAATTATCATCTGTGATAGGGTAAAGTTAGATTTTAAGAATTGATGAGACACTACTGGGGCTGAGTAACTAAAATCGCATCCTGTTATAGTAGTAATATTACAGATACAGTAATTTGAATATTGTGCAGTCTCCTTTACCTCCCCATCTACGGTTATTGTGTTACACTTAGTTCTCAAACACGCACATCCCTTACCTGCATATATAATTACTGTTTTCAAGTTTGCATTTGGTCGGGCCTCGAAATGACATATTTTCTGATCTGTATCTAAACAAGTATCCTGAGCTATTATAGTACTGCTTTCACAGAGGAAGCCCTGCTGTTCTCGCATAATACAAGATTCTAAATCTACTGTTTGCCACTTGTCGCCTGTCTTTCTGGCCTATGTTCTATGTTCAAAAGGATATTTTCCTAGGCATATTATAAAGATGGGCTCGGTTAAGGTAAAATTGTGCCAACATTCCCGTGAATTGAAGCACATGGCTGTATTTAGAAGGGTAAATTCCTTATCTACCTTTCTGACATTAATCAGGGTGTATCCCGAAATCTTGGTGTTATCCTTTTCATTATACGTTTGACACCCTACTTTTATCTATCTCCTAATTTTCCCCATAATCGGTCGAATTTGTGTACATCCTCCCGATCCCATTGATTCCTTTGGTACACCTCATTTTCAGAAAAAAACACCATAGCTAGTTTCGTCTTTGAGTCCACCTTTCCCATTATTCCAGTGTGTTTTTTCTGGGCATGATTCCAAGGCCAGTTATCAGGCTCTTGGTTGTAGGCAAGAGAGAGGGTACAAAAAACCACAAATGGTTTAAACCTACTATTGATCTTTTTAAGAATCTAAACGTTCCTCATATGTACATATAAAATCTGTTTTGATCAAAAATATCTTTGTTTGAGTTGGGGCTTACTGATAACAAATTGGGCAAGACTGGCCACTGGCTCAGTCCCAGACTCCTTTGTTCTATATTGTTTGTTGTGGTGCCCTTCCCATATGGTGGATCCACAACTGCTCAGGTTCGCTTACTTGTCACCCACATTGTTCCCATTTGTCCGAGTAAATTTAAGTTTCAGTTCTTTTTTATCTGGGGTTACTTTCCACGAAGTTGCAGGGGCTTTCTTAATCCGGGTATGGTGAATCCAAGAATTCTGTCCCTCAACCTTGATTGCAGTATAGGTGGTGAGTAGGACTTGAAAAGGTCCGGTCCACTGTGGTTCCAGGGTTTTATCTGTAAAACACTTAACGTATACATAGTCCCCTGGTCGTATATCGTGAACAGGTCCATCCAGACCCCTACTGCGTGTTCCCATCACATGCTTCTCAATTCTTATTAATTGTTTGTTTAGTGCCACCATATAGGAAGTCATTGTTTCTTCACCAATCTGTGAAGACGTCCCCTTTTGTACCCCATAGGGTCGTCCATATAAAATTTCAAATGGGCTAAGCCCCTCTTTTGCTCTTGGTCTAGTTCGAATTTGTGTAAGAGCTAATGGCAAAGACTGGGGCCAAGTTAGATTTGTTTCTTGACCTAACTTGACAATCTGTTGTTTGATTAGATGATTCATCTTTTCTACCTGGCCACTCGATTGTGGTCGGTATGGGGTATGTAATTGCCAATCTATTCCTAGATGGTGGCTGATCTGTTGCATTATTCTGGACACAAAATGTGGTCCTCTATCCGAGGACATTACTGCTGGGACTCCAAACCTAGGTATTATCTCTTGGAGCAGTATTTTGGTCACTTCCCGGGCTTTAGCAGTTCTGCATGGGAAGGCTTCTGGCCAACCTGAAAAGGTATCTGTTAGTACCAATAAATATCGATACCCCCCTTTTTTAGGAAGTTCCGAGAAATCAATCTGCCAATGTTGCCCTGGAACATTTCCTCTACTAATGTTCCCTAGTTTTATTTTATTTGCTGTATTGGGATTATTGCGTAAACACATTTCACATTGCTGAGTCACCTGTTTTATTACAGTATACAAGTTTTGCCCTATCAATTTCTGATTTAGACTTTTATATAAATTATCAGCTCCCCAATGCATCTTATTAATAATAGGGCTGTGGTCCATATTAAATTGGATGGTACTGATATGGAGAAATAGTGTGAAATGGGGACAATGGACATCGACTGTGATTGTATATGTCTACTCAGAAATGTGGGTATGGTGACTAGTCATGGGTGCGGTGTCTGGTCACATAGGCACACAGCTCTGAGGAGACAACTACAGTTTTTGAGGAGACGCCTGCTCCTCTTCCTCTAACAAAGGGGAGACGTGGAGACGCCTGCCCTTCTTTCTCTAACAAAAGGGGCTATTTAAAAGAGAATGAGAGAAGATGAGAGACATTCAAATGCTATCTAGAGGGAGGGAGTGCTAAGTCTCCTTGCTGGAGAAGATTGGATGGTCACAAGGACATGAATCACCTTTCCTTGCTGAAGAAGATCAGATGGTCACAAGAACATGAATCACCTACAAACCTGTAAGACCACCACATTCCAGGAAACGGACTGATAAGCTAATTAACATACGAAGCGGGGTTTAGGTAACGAATATGTATAGGCGCTAATTGAATATTCATTTGTTTCATTGTATAAATGTGGGATGGTTCGTCACTTCGGAGATGCACGCTTGTGGAGGAGCGATCCCCCGTGCATCTGCACGCAATAAACATACCTACTTTATAACTTTCGAGTTATAGAGTCTAATTCCGCACGTCAGTTTTGGCGAGCCAGCCAGGAGGATTTCTGCTCGGCTGAGGGACCAGCTGCGGAGCAGACGCTCCTAGGCACGCCCCGGGAGATTTCCTCGGAGGAGCCTTCTCTTCTCAGCTGTTCACCCGGGAGCAGAAGAGAACCCCTGGATCCGCGGATAAAACGGTATGTTTAGTAACGGGGCGGCTGGTGAGACGCACGGAGATGTCCGGCTCGCAGCGTAGTCCCCAGGAGGAAAGGTACCTTGGGAGGGGGTTTGCTGACCAAGGGGTGGCCGCTAGCGATCTTGAGGGCAGATCGAGCAAACCCGAGGTTACTGCCATTCCTAAAAGTCCGGAGGCCTCGTGACGGAAAGCGGGGGGCGGGATGGAATAAGGCGGAATCTCACCGGAACAAGAGGAACCTCTTAGCAAAAGTAAAAGGGAAACTTTTGCGTAGGAAAAAGAAAAAGGGGGAAGCTAAAAACTTCCATTGGGTTGTCTCAAGAATTGGGGAATTCCTAGAATATAACAACTGAAATAGCGCTCTGTGTCTTGTTTGTTCTATGTGTTGTCTTGTTACATGTTCAAAACTTGGAGTTATGAAATGTATGTTGAAAAATAATAATATTCTGGTAATTTGTGGCAAATAGCGGAAAACTTAACACTCTGCTTAAGACCAGGAAAAATGTGGTTTTTTGTTTGTTGTTTGTTTTTTGGCAATTGTTCATTGAAATGCATACTTTGTGAACTGTCAGTGTTCCTAAAAGTTGTACATAAGTGCACGGTACCATATAACATACTGCTTGTGTGACTGAGGGCTGCCCGGAGAGTGTGAATGGTGTGATTGAGATGCGCATTTTGATTTTCCATGTATAGCTTAATTATTTTGACTGAGTGTGAGTGCAAGAGTGCTTGAGACACGCTTTTGAGTGCAATACGAGTAAGGAGCTCTATCCGCGTTTCCGACCTTGGGTGGCTAAGGCGGCCGGAGAAAAACAAAGTAATTAAAATTGTAAAATGGGAAATGGAAGGAGTAAGCCCTGTGAAAAATCGCCCTTGGGTTGTATATTAAAACATTGGAGTGATATCGTAGGACATGGTGGTACCGAAAATAGAAGGAAATTGATTAAATATTGTAATCAGTGGTGGCTTTTGTATAAATTGGAGTGATGCGAAATGGCCTCAGGAGGGAGGAATGTTAGATTATAACACTCTCCTGCAATTAATGTTGTTTCTGAGGAGAGAGGGAAAATGGGACGAAGTATCGTATACAGACATGTTCTTCGTCCTCCAGGACAAACCTGAGTGGCAAAAGGACTGTGGATTAGTACCCCCTCGGGATCCTATGGTACTAACACTAGAAAGAGTGCGGGATTAACATCACCTGATCTTTGATTATGGCTCTAGAAAAGGATGGGAAAAAAACTGAGACCTAAACTAGAAAGATGTTCTTGTTGAAATTTTTGTGTTAAAAAGCTCAGGTTGCAGTTCCTTCTGTGGAGCAACCAGAATGAAACACGTTGTAAGATATAAAAACTTGTACTAATGTATGTAAAACCTGAGGCGGGGGTGGGTGGAGAATCAAAGACCTTGTGAAAGTGTTAAAGTATTGGGGTGAGTTTGTACAAACCCCCGCACCCCCTCGAAGGTGCGACTGAGTCATGCTGGATGCACGGCAGGGTGTTTGCTATTTGCCTGTGAAGGCTGATATGTAATAACACAGACTTAAAGCAACAAGTAGCAGATGTGCATTCAGGGTAAGAAAGAGTTCAAACAGAAGTGCTGCTGCAGAGGCAGGCTTGTGTAACCTGCAGAGCAGGAACAGCATCTCCTGCCCCGAATCCTCCTGATGGTGGGGAGGAGGGGGTTGCTGTTGCTGACAATTGAGCAGAAGGACCTGACAATGTCACCCCAATTGCTGCAGCATTTGCAGTACAACAGGACCCATAACTGCCCTTTAGGGCAGGAAATGGGTATGAGGTAGAATTTTAGTGAATACGAAACCAACTTATTTGTTGAACTTCAGTAAAAAAATAATTATTTGTTACAGTTGTGGGAGCTGCTGGCCACCAGGAAAACATCCTGAAACCTTTAAAGTACAAACTAAGAAAACAAACAAGAATGCCAAATTCCCCAAAGGCCCTTCTTGGTAGGGACTTATTAGAACAATTGGAGGCAACAATCAAATTTAAAAAAGCGGAAGTTACTCTGGAAGTAAATGATCACCAATACATACAGGTTATGAGCCTATCTTTGGCCAGTACTCCTATAAAAAGGGAAATTGATACCAGAATTATTGATCAGGTATATCCCGGAGTATGGGCAATTGACATACCGGGACGTGCCAAGAATGCATCACCTGTTATAGTAAAATTAAAGGAAGGACAGAGTGCGATAAGAATTAAACAATACCCACTGAAAAGGGAAGATAGGGAAGGAATTCATCCAAACATAGAGCGATTCATAGAATTAAAACTACTAAAAGAATGTGAGTCAGAATTTAACACACCTATCCTCCCAGTTAAAAAACCTGATGGGTCTTATAGGATAGTTCAAGATTTAAGGGCCATTAACAAAATAACAGAGGATCTGTATCCTGTAGTAGCTAACCCCTATACCTTACTAACAACCCTGACACCTGACCTAGCTTGGTTCACAGTTTTAGACTTAAAAGATGCCTTCTTTTGGCTCCCTCTCCACGAAGCCAGCCAAAGAATTTTTGCTTTTGAATGGGAAAATCCCAGAAGCGGTCGAAAGACCCAGCTCACATGGACGGTGTTGCCACAGGGGTTTAAAATAGCCCCACAATTTTTGGAAACCAATTAGCAAAGGATTTGGAGTTATGGGAACCACCGTCAGGAGAAGGGAAAGTGTTACAATATGTAGATGATCTTCTTATTGCAACCAGAACCGAAGAATCTTGTATTATTTGGACTGTGAGCCTGCTGAACTTTCTGGGACTACAAGGATATCGGGTTTCTAAGAAGAAGGCACAGGTGGTGTTACAACAAGTCACATACCTAGGGTACGAGATCAGTGCCGGACAACGGGTCCTAGGGAAGGCCCGAAAAGAAGCCATATGCCAAGCCCCCCGACCACGAACTGTAAAGGAACTGCAGACATTTCTGGGAATGACAGGATGGTGCAGGCTTTGGATATGTAATTATGGCTTGCTTGTTAAACCATTATATTCCCTGATAGCAGCTAATCAGAAGGATCTTCAGTGGGATGCTGAATCAGACAGAGCTTTCCATGAACTGAAGAAAGCCTTAATGTCGGCACCAGCACTAGGACTTCCTGATGTGAGTAAGCCATTTTTCCTATTTTCCCATGAGAAACAGGGAATGGCATTAGGAATACTGGCACAAGATTTGGGACCATACAGACAGGCAGGGGCATACTTCTCTAAACAGCTGGATGCCACTGCAAAAGGGTGGCCTGGTTGCCTGAGAGCAGTAGCAGCTGTCATCCTAAACATCCAGGAGGCCCGGAAGTTTACCTTGGGCCAGAAAATGACTGTCTTAGTATCCCACACAGGGTCTGCAGTCCTTGAAACAAAAGGGGGGCATTGGCTCTCCCCACAGAGATTCCTAAAATACCAGGCCATAATGGTGGAACAAGATGATGTTGAGATCGTGACTACAAACATCGTCAATCCGGCCTCATTTCTTAATGGGAATGTTGGCGAATCAGTCGATCATGACTGTCTAGAAACAATCAAAGCCACTTATTCTAGTAGGACAGATCTCAAGGATGTTCCTATTAATGGAGCTGAACATTGGTTCACGGATGGGAGCAGCTATATGCTGAATGGAAAGCGACATTCCGGATATGCTGTTACAACCTCTGAAGAAGTGATAGAATCGGGACCGCTACCAGCTGACACTTCGGCACAGAAGGCTGAAATCATAACCCTTACTCGAGCTCTGGAGAGAGCTCAGGGAAAACCTATAAATATTTGGACTGATTCTAAATATGCCTTTGGAGTGGTACATGCTCATGGAGCAATATGGAAAGAAAGGGGACTGTTAAACTCCCAAGGAAAAATCATCAAACATGCGGAAGAAATTTTGAAACTCCTAAATGCGGTCCAGCTTCCTGAAAGGGTGGCAATTATGCACATCAAGGCACACCAGAAAGTGAGCACAGAATTAGAAAGAGGAAATGAACTGGCGGACAGGGAAGCAAAACAGGCAGCCAGAAAAGCAATCAAGGTAGAGGGTGCGCTAGTACCCGATGGACAAATATCTCTAGAAGGTAAACCAGACTATACTAAAGAAGATCGCAAACTGATTTCTGACCTAGAGGGATCATATAATGAGGAAGGGTGGGCTGTAATCTCACATGGGAGAATAGTGATTCCTTCCTACATGGTATGGTCAGTAGTTTGGGAAGAACATAGAAAAAGGCACTGGGGGGCAGAAGCTCTATATAAGGATCTCACTAAAAACATAATAGCACGAAATTTGTATACTACTATTAGACAAGTAACCCAACAATGTGATCTTTGTCTCCAGACTAATCCTAAGATTACCAAGGGGCCAAAGTTGGGAAAAATTGGGAAAGGAAATGTTCCAGGGCAACATTGGCAGATTGATTTCTCGGAACTTCCTAAAAAAGGGGGGTATCGATATTTATTGGTACTAACAGATACCTTTTCAGGTTGGCCAGAAGCCTTCCCATGCAGAACTGCTAAAGCCCGGGAAGTGACCAAAATACTGCTCCAAGAGATAATACCTAGGTTTGGAGTCCCAGCAGTAATGTCCTCGGATAGAGGACCACATTTTGTGTCCAGAATAATGCAACAGATCAGCCACCATCTAGGAATAGATTGGCAATTACATACCCCATACCGACCACAATCGAGTGGCCAGGTAGAAAAGATGAATCATCTAATCAAACAACAGATTGTCAAGTTAGGTCAAGAAACAAATCTAACTTGGCCCCAGTCTTTGCCATTAGCTCTTACACAAATTCGAACTAGACCAAGAGCAAAAGAGGGGCTTAGCCCATTTGAAATTTTATATGGACGACCCTATGGGGTACAAAAGGGGACGTCTTCACAGATTGGTGAAGAAACAATGACTTCCTATATGGTGGCACTAAACAAACAATTAATAAGAATTGAGAAGCATGTGATGGGAACACGCAGTAGGGGTCTGGATGGACCTGTTCACGATATACGACCAGGGGACTATGTATACGTTAAGTGTTTTACAGATAAAACCCTGGAACCACAGTGGACCGGACCTTTTCAAGTCCTACTCACCACCTATACTGCAATCAAGGTTGAGGGACAGAATTCTTGGATTCACCATACCCGGATTAAGAAAGCCCCTGCAACTTCGTGGAAAGTAACCCCAGATAAAAAAGAACTGAAACTTAAATTTACTCGGACAAATGGGAACAATGTGGGTGGCAAGTAAATGAACCTGAGCGGTTGTGGATCCACCATATGGGAAGGGCACCACAACAAACAATATAGAACAAAGGAGTCTGGGACTGAGCCAGTGGCCAGTCTTGCCCAATTTGTTATCAGTAAGCCCCAACTCAAACAAAGATATTTTTGATCAAAACAGATTTTATATGTACATATGAGGAACGTTTAGATTCTTAAAAAGATCAATAGTAGGTTTAAACCATTTGTGGTTTTTTGTACCCTCTCTCTTGCCTACAACCAAGAGCCTGATAACTGGCCTTGGAATCATGCCCAGAAAAAACACACTGGAATAATGGGAAAGGTGGACTCAAAGACGAAACTAGCTATGGTGTTTTTTTCTGAAAATGAGGTGTACCAAAGGAATCAATGGGATCGGGAGGATGTACACAAATTCGACCGATTATGGGGAAAATTAGGAGATAGGATAAAAGTAGGGTGTCAAACATATAATGAAAAAGATAACACCAAGATTTCAGGAGACACCCTGATTAATGTCAGAAAGGTAGATAAGGAATTTACCCTTCTAAATACAGCCATGTGCTTTAATTCACGGGAATGTTGGCACAATTTTACCTTAACCGAGCCCATCTTTATAATATGCCTAGGAAAATATCCTTTTGAACATAGAACATGGGCCAGAAAGATAGGCGACAAGTGGCAAACAGTAGATTTAGAATCTTGTATTATGCGAGAACAGCAGGGCTTCCTCTGTGAAAGCAATACTATAATAGCTCAGGATACTTGTTTAGATACAGATCAGAAAATATGTCATTTCGAGGCCCGACCAAATGCAAACTTGAAAACAGTAATTATATATGCAGGTAAGGGATGTGCGTGTTTGAGAACTAAGTGTAACACAATAACCGTAGATGGGGAGGTAAAGGAGACTGCACAATATTCAAATTACTGTATTTGTTATTTTACTACTATAACAGGATGTGATTTTAGTTACTCAGCCCCAGTAGTGTCTCATCAATTCTTAAAATCCAACTTTACCCTATCACAGATGATAATTCCTACCCCCATAGGACTAAATATAAGTAGTATAAAAGAACTATTAAAACATGCAGATTTAC
The DNA here is from genome assembly GCF_963210335.1 of Falco punctatus. Classification (NCBI taxonomy): domain Eukaryota; kingdom Metazoa; phylum Chordata; class Aves; order Falconiformes; family Falconidae; genus Falco; species Falco punctatus. Next base: position 44,715 of record NW_027660057.1, read on the forward strand.
AACGTATACTGGAAGAAACCAAAGAAAAGGGACACGAAACTCTTCTTATGATCCATGATGAAGAGGGGATCAAGAAAGTTTAAAAAAAAAAAAAAAAATAAGGTAGAACAGGATGGAAACCATAATTGGTGGAATACTCTCTTTGGCTGGTCACCTTCTGCAACAGGAATTCTTAACACTATGGTACACCCCATTGTGATCTTATTGATCAGTTGAGGAATTTCCTTAATACTAACCATTATGTTATATTTGTGGGTTTGGAGAATGTTTAAAAGGGTAACACTTATGTATGATGCTTTATATCATTCGGGAAGACTGCTTAAGTAAAAGAATTTACTTAGTTTGATAGAAAAGGGGGGATTGATATGGAGAAATAGTGTGAAATGGGGACAATGGACATCGATTGTGATTGTATATGTCTGCTCAAGGAAAGTGGGTATGGTGACTAGTCATGGGTGCGGTGTCTGGTCACATAGGCACACAGCTTTGAAGAGACAACTACAGTTTTGAGGAGACGCCTGCCCTTCTTCCTCTAACAAAGGGGCTATTTAAAAGAGAATGAGAGAAGATGAGAGACATTCAAATGCTATCTAGAGGGAGGGAGTGCTAAGTCTCCTTGCTGGAGAAGATTGGATGGTCACAAGGACATGAATCACCTTTCCTTGCTGAAGAAGATCAGATGGTCACAAGAACATGAATCACCTACAAACCTGCAGGACCACCACATTCCAGGAAACGGACTGATAAGCTAATTAACATACGAAGCGGGGTTTAGGTAACGAATATGTATAGGCGCTAATTGAATATTCATTTGTTTCATTGTATAAATGTGGGATGGTTCGTCACTTCGGAGACGCACGCTTGTGGAGGAGCGATCCCCCGTGCATCTGCGCGCAATAAACATACCTACTTTATAACTTTCGAGTTATAGAGTCTAATTCCGTACGTCAAAAGTACCGTATTTCTTTAAAGGACTTCTTTTTAATAGTCAGTGCTTCTCAGGGTCGGAATTGTGCATGTCTGCATTGCTGAATAGCATCTAGCATGGTAAGGCTTTAACTGGGGTTTATTTATACTCTTGCAGTATAAATAAAAACTATGTAAAAAGCTCCAATGTAAAAATGGTTATACTGATGAATTGGTTAGGCGGCTTTCCAAAATGGAGGTTTATTAGTATTACTCAATTAATAGGCACTTAGCTTTGTTTATTTACATTGCATGGCTTCTTTATTCAAGCAAGTTTTATTCCTTAATGTTGGATTAAATCTGCACTTAGGCTCATTTTTATATTTAAAGAATTATTGGCCTTATCATCAAGCTTTAGGAGAAGGCAAATCATACAGGTTTTTTGAGCTTGTTTATGGCGCCACTTGTTACTTGTCTTTCTACTCCACACCAATGTTCACATTATAGGTAGATATTTTTTTTACCTCTTAATTTTATACCCTAATACAGACATTTCCAACAAAACCTGTAGCTGTACAGTAGTTCTAATTGTCTGTTATTCATCTTTTCCTTCTTGTGAAGGAGTTGATACTATTATCAGTAACACACTCCAGGAGTAAGTGGATAGTAGTTTTACAACAGTGTATCTGTTTCTCTGACTAGTCACCTAAAGATCTGTCCCTTTCTGTGCCATTCTTACCTTTCCCTTCCCTGCCTCAGGAATGTTGCAAGTTAAATGTTCTAGTATGAGAGTTACCTGATCTGGTTTTAGAAGTTAAAATTAAAAGCATGTGCTGCTATGTTGTGTCTAGAAATTAACAGCAAGATTTAGGTTTTAAAGCAGAGAAATACTGTGCTTAGTTCTCAGAAATATCGACAAACTTGCTTCTGTATTTTTCATTAAGTATATTTAAACATGATATGATCTGTCTTTTTATGGTCTGTCCCAAAATTGTTTGAGGATCTTCAAAAGCTATTTAAAGTAGAAGAGGGGTGGTAGAAGGTGCTTTTAAAGTATAAAGATCCTGAAGTATTGTGGGTAGGAAGGTTAAAGTAAATTAGGTACAGAACAAATGGATCTTTGTGGTTCTTCCTGCATAATGGTTTTCCATGACAATTTGCAAGTGACACATTCACAGAAAAGCACCTTGAACGTGTGCCACTTATAATAAAGAGGCAACATTAATGTCCAAGATGTAAAGTATGAGAGTGTTCCTGTTTACTCCTGTCTCTGCTTAGAACAGTTTTCTACTTAGTCTTCCTTTGTATTTTAAGTTTCTTTCTATACAATGTCTTCAGAATGCTTGTAGCATTTAAACACATTTAAAATGTAAATACATTTAAGTTCCTTGTTACACTTCACAGGATTGTCTTGTGTTTGCTGCTAATAAAAAAGTGTTAAAACAAAAGAAACAAAACCAAAAACCTTCTGAGGAAAATTTTTCATGGATTAAGGTTTTGTATAATGACTTTACATGTAGAACTAAATCATTTAAGCATAAAAGTGATGTCTGCTTTTTAGTTGTTTTTATGTAACCTGAAGATGTATTGCAGTATGCTGAACAAGTGTTGCAATTCAAACTCGGATATAAAATTTGCAAGTGAAATTTTTCTACAGTAAAGAAAGAAAAATTGTACTGCAGTGACTCAGATTTTTACAGGGTACTAACCTTTTTCAAGATTGCAAGTAATATATTTGAATTAAACTTTTGTTCCTCCTTCAGATTGCTTTGTGGAGGTGAAGAGGGATATTTTAAACTCATGCGGTGTGTGACTGCTGATTTATATGTGTACATACAATTGTGTTTTGGAATGTCTTCAGTAAAGCAATTTTTACAAATGGAAGTAAATCAGTTTTATCTGGAACAATTCTATATTAAAATTTTTAAAACAGCACTCATAGATTTGATGTTATCTTTAGGAAATACACAGGCATAAAGTCATCAAACAATATGTTCTTGTGTCCTGATGTTTTTCCATATGATAATACTGAAACATGTCAGCTTCATTTGTTGCAGGAAACAGAGGGCTTGAAGGAACAGAGCACCGAAAGCCAAATCCCATCCCATAACTCTTCAAACTTACTTTCTCCTCTCTCATCCCCACCCCGCAATCATATTTCCTGGAGTTCCCATCCATATTTGCATTCTTCTGGTCTCTCTGTTCTTTTTTCTGAATCATACTTCTGTTTTTTTGTAGAGGAAGAGAACTGCTGAGAAAATGCCAAATAAGCAAAACTACTGTTTGTTGCCCTTGCAGTTCCTTCAACAGCCTTCAAAGTACTGAAGATTTCTTGGTTAAGAAGTGTTATACTACAAGGTTTATCAGCTGTGCAGTGTTCCCTGGCCAAGTTGGGAAAGGGTTTGTCAGAGGACTACATACTCTGCCTTATTTTATCTCAAAAGAAAAGTAGCTCTTCCTTGGTACCGTATTTGAACTGCCCAAACTGATTTGGGAATGGTAGACTAGTGTGATGCTTAACTCTCCTCAAATGCTGCACAGCCTGGCTTCTGTTCCCATTTGATGTTTGCAGCTGGACACTGAGTGTAGTCTTTCAGCTTCCAATGCTACTCATTTCCTTACTCCTTCCATATGTAAATAGCAGTTGTATGGGTTCTGTTCTCTTGCTTTCCCTTTTCAGTTTGATGATTGTAGAACCCTTTTAAGGGGCTGTTGAAGGAAAAGAGTCTCTTATGGAGCCATCCAGCAACATGACTTGGTTATTTGGTACCATCAGAGACAGCTGAAATATGACTGAAACACATTTTGCAAGTAAAAAGTGACACTGTGGTCGGTGGAGGAATTTTGAAGAACAGTGTCCTAAATTTGTCTCCTCTGGAGGTTACAAGTCCACAATTAGTTACTTAGACCATTAACAAAACATATTCTTGGATTAATTTATCTGATCTAGTGACATATGTAAGATCATATCTAGTTGACTAGGGAGAGTTGTGGTAGGTCATAGTGATCCTCTTATTCCTACTTCATCGCTTCTCAGCTTAACTGTGGCAGTTCAGTGTATGTGGCATGAAGTTACCAGCATTAAAGAAACGTCGGTTCTGTCATAGGTGTCCTGCTGTAGCACACTGGGTATCTATACAGAAATGATGATCTGTCTCCATCTATGTGGAGTCTAGAGAACATCTCTTCCAGAAACCACTTGAGAATTCTTCAGCGCCTGGTCCAACACTCCCAGTCTGTTGACCTTTACTTCTTAAAGAGATAAACATACAGCAGTGTGTATGCGTGAGATTATACACATGTGTAAACACACATTAGGTTATTTTTTTTAAAGAAAGGAAACCTGGTGGTGTGTGATCAATGTACTTGGATGCATATGCTTCTTTTGAGGGTGAAAGGTATTAGGTGTGTTTTTTAATGATGATTACTACAAGCCTAGTTTAAGAGCTTGCATTAACTAGAATTCCTGGAACTCTTCAGCCATTTTACAGAGACTGGCATGTACTCAGCCTCTGTCAGGTGTAAATTCAGCATATGCAAGTGATGCAGCTGGTAACCTCCAGCACGCCTGCTACTAGAGATTTTTCACTTACTGATGTTTGCCTAGAGTCTAAAAATCTACATGACTAAAAATGTATGTTTTCAAATATGCTAGCCTATGATGTAACCTAGAAGTCACCATTATCACCTAAATCATACCTGATTTAATCTGCTCATTAGCTGTGTTTTCTTGCTCAGAATCTCTCACTGTCTTCATTTCCATCAAAACAGGCAGTTGAGTGGGAAACCTGGGACTCCAGTGTCTGCTTATTTTTACCAAAGGAACTTCTGTCATTTCATAAAAACTCTCATTTTTTGATTCAAGTACAGTTTTATTTCTCTTACTTATAACACTTATGTGTGTTTCTAAAACAGTGTATGTAGATTTGGAAAACAGGAGGAGAAGGGACAACAAGAGGTCACCTGCTCTATACACCAGCCTAAGGACAGGCTTATCTCTCTACATGGGTGCCAATATTTTCTGTTAAAACCTCTATGATTAAGGTTTTAAAACAGCCCCGGTCAACACCACTTGCAATACTTTACTGTCCTTACTACTAAAAAGGATTCCATGAAGGCTGAGTATCTTGTTTTGATATCTTCAGTACCTAATACAAATTTCCCTTAAGCTTATTAGTTGTCCTATCCACTGTGGACATGAAAATTGCTCTAATTTTATGCAGCAACCTTTTGCACATGTGGTACACATTTGCACATCACATCTCTCTCTAATTTTTTCCTTTCTTCAGATAAACTGGTTAAATTCAATTTATTTATTTATTCCTAAAGCTAGAAACCATGATCACCACTCCTGGTATTTCCCCTACCTCTATTTTGCTCAGAACTTTCTTGAAGGATAGAGCCCAAAACTATACTGGGCTTATTTTCTAAAGCTGCTTTATAATATTGTTTACACAGATATCACAGTCAACTCGTCTAATAATTCCTCTAGAGCCTGTGAGACTCTATGCCTCTGCTGAACTTTGTTCCAGTCTCAAAACAAGCTGTGCAGTGACACCATCTGGTTTGGTTTTGCCTATATAGTTCTTCTGCATTTAAATTGCTGTTTCAACCTAATTCAGTTTAAGCTGCTTTATAAAAACTCTCTCCTTTCCTTGTAATAGCTTTGTGTCCTCATTCGGTGCCGCCCACACAGGACTTCTCCTGTTTTCAGGAATAGAGTTGGCGTTTCTCCCACACGAAAAGTTTGTGGGGAGGGGGCAGTATATGTTATCAAACTAATTAATTTTGAAAACGCAGACAAGCTTTTTGGTACAAAAGAACTTTAGTTCTGAAATAGCTGAAAAGTTTGAAGATAAACCTGGGTTCAGAGCAGTCATTCTGACTTGAACATAATTAATTTAGTTTAAGAGAGTCTTTCTGCTGCTTAAGTTTGAAATTATGAATAGAAGAACCATGACAAGGATTTTTTCCCTTTTTTGTTATGATTCACTTGGAGATTCTCCATGATCGTGGTTTGTTTAGAAAAGCCTTGAAAACAATTCATTAATGCAATAAACATAAAGGACAAATCAGAGACAGGGCAGCTGTCTTCTCCTTTTTGATGTTCCAGCATAGGCACTAGAAATGGGTAAGCTCTTGCTGAATGAGGAATGGGTGATCTGCAGTTGCCTGTATTGTCTGTGACAACCATGAAATACTACATTCTTGAAATACAAATGTGAAAATCTGGTAACTCATTTCTTTTTTTCTCTATAAACCGACACCTTCCTACTGAAGTTCATCATTTTCATATTGACCATCTTTGTGATAATAGAACCATGAACTTGACCTGTCTTTGCCGTGTTTGATCACACAGTCTTATGATTGGATGAGAAGAAAAATCACAGTTACCTCAGTCATAACCAGTGAGGATTAATGAAAGGGGAAAAGATCAGGTTATTGTATTTTCTTGAAGAGAAAACTTGGGTCGTTCTCTGCTTTCTGTTGCAATACAAAGATGCCAGGAAAAAAAAATCTCGGGAGAGGTGGAGAGAGGAAAACTTACAGCTCATGCAGTTGGTAGGACAGCTTGACCTACATACCACTGAATACTCCATTTGAAAACTCAGGAGAACCGTCTATTGCTAGAATTCACAGTTATAGTAGCTGAAATACTTCTGTATTTTGTGACTCTGAAAATTATAAAATAATTCTTGAACATAAACCAGAATTTAGCTGAGAGAAGGAAAGATTTACATAGTTAATTTACTACTTCCGTTTATGATACCTGCTTGTATATCTTTTAGCTATGTAAGGGTACCAGAATGGATTTGATTTTTACATAGCAGCTGGGGGGGAGGCAGCGGTCTGTTTTGCCAGAACATATTTTTCATTGGTAAAGCTGCTCTGCTCAATGAGAGACTATCACCAGAACTGTCCATTGTGTTGTTTTTTTTAAAGTGATTTATTAATCAAAGATGTATTGTCTGGCAATTTTTTTATAGTTATGTGTTGAATGCAGCAAGTGCTTTTGGACAAAAAAGGAACAAGAATATTTTTTCATTCTCCATTTTATTTTCAAGACTAGAATTCTTCAAAGCAAATTTTGGTATTTTTAATTTCAAATCAACATTTTCAGAGCAAATTAAGGTGTGTAAAATTAAGCAAACAGGAAAGCAAAACTTTCTGCAGTAGTTTGCTGCTTTTCTTGGTGTGGTTTTGGCTTTGGGTAGACTCAGAACTGTTTGGGTTTGGTTTGTATTGTTCTCTACCTCTTACTTTCCCCCAGACATACTCATTGAGCTTGGACAATCAGTGACTCATACTGCTCAAAGGCTGTTGTCTTACGCAAACAGCTTCTTTCTTACAGACTTCCATGAAACTCAATTTTATCTTTTTTTCTTTGTCAGTAATCCAGATTAAAAGGTTAACAGGAACTGTAGAGTTACATATAGTTTTACAAGCAAGAACTTAAATAGTTAGGCATACTGACTTCAAGGGTGAAGTCAGGATAAAAAAAAAAAAGTAAACCAAATAATACTGTGGCTAAGAGATGAAAAACATATTACTGTTACTGCATTTGTGAAAATGGTAGCAATTTTATTGGTAAGTAATATTTTTTTCTCAAAGTGACTACAATTGAATGTGATTTACAGAAATGAGCTGTGGTGTTTTGTTGGGGTTTTTTCCCCTTTTCCCTATTAGTGGGCAGGAAAGAATCAAAGTGCAGGGAGTTTTTTATTGCTGCATTTGAGTATGGTCTTTTTGAACAACCTGCCCGCCAAGTTTGTTAGGAATCTTACTTAGATGGCACTGTTTGCTACACTTGCTAATAAAATATTGCCAAATAATAGCTTGAAATTTGTAGGTGAAGTTGCACAGATAGCTGAGCTGATTTAACAGCTCAACAGTGCCAAACAAAAATCTTCCTTTTTTCTACCTGTGTGCCTTCCACCTCCCCTTGTATAAGCTTCACTCAGAATGCTCTAAGATGCTGCAGCTCACTAAACTATTAGACCAAAGAAAAGTTCTTTGCCAGATTGTGGAGCTGGATCAGCTTAGCGGAAGGGCTAAAGAGCACCAAAAATGGCTTAATACTGGGAGGGATCATGGAACTAAAAGTTGGTGCGTGGGGACGAAGGAGGGGTTTAGGTTTTGAAGAGGATCTGATTCTTCATCCTTTAGTGGACCTGAGCTATTAAGTTGGCTCCAAGGTATGTAATTCTACCATTTGAGAAGCTGAATTGTACAACATGTTTTTCAGGAAAAAATGTTGTGCCCAGAAGTTGTAGTAAATTCTTCTGAGTCCCTATCATGTGTCCGCCTGCCCCCCAGTCAAAACTAAATGCATGATTTGAGTAGATCTGTCCTCTTTAAGACTATACATATTTTCTTCTGATATGTTTCTGTTATTTTTTTAGAAAGTCTTGTCTTTTTTGTTGTTGTTGTTGTTTGAATTGCTGATGCAGTAGCTACCAGACGGTGGAAGATGACCTCACCAAAAGCCAAGAAAGGCACAGCATCCAGAAGGGGAGTCCAGAAGTAAATTATAGATGGAACAACAGATTAAGTTGCTCTTTGGCTTACCTCTGGGTTGTCTTTTTTCAGTTTTTTTTTCAGTTACTGTAGCACTGGAATCTATTTCATTCCTTTTAAAGTGATAATCCTGATAAAGTGATAAAGTGATAAAGTGATGAATCCTGAAATGATGTTTGTACCTGTTTTGAAGAATACATGTTTTATTAAAATAGATGTTTATTAAATAACCATTTTATTAAAATATTTGCACAATTTATGAATACTTCAATACAAATGCAAAGTTTTGCCAACTTTGAAGTGAGGATGTGTTTTCTTTATATACACAAATTCATATCTTAAAGGCAAACTAAAGTGCTTTTTTCTGCTTTATAATGTAGAAATAAAGCTTCATTTACTTTTGTTGTGGGTACTTTATAAAGAACAGTGGTGTTGCATCTGATTTCTTCTAATTTTGAGTAAGTCCTATTGAGGGCCACTTAGATGTACACCAAGAGGAAGTCTGAAATGGTAGAGACACCTTTTAAATATTTTTCAAGTGTTTGAATTAAAAAAAGAGAATGTAAGACAAAAATCACATCCTTGCATTCCAGTTTGTTTACAAAATATGTTTAAACAATTATTTGGAGAACAGGTAGTGAATGTTAGTTATTTTTTTCATAGTATTTGTGTTTGTGTCACTTTTCTAATTATTCAGATTTTCTCTGGAAAGGAGGAGACCAGAATTTCAGACATAGGGCCCAGGGCAAAGAAGAAAACAAACCAAAACCCAAGGTCCATTCTCAACCGCCCCCTCAGGTTTTCTTTTTATGTTAGTGAAAAGCTGTAATTATTAATAATTTTGTAAAGTGTCTAGTTCCAGTGGAAGCTTGACTCACATGTGCTTCTCATAACAAAATAATGGTTTACCTTTTTTTCATAGTTGAGAAGCATGTAACCTTCCATAACCTTTCTTAAAAGTACTTCCTTGCCTGGCTTTGAGTCTTGTTTTCAGAGCTGTAAGTAAAAAAATGCAGTGTTTAATTTTGGTGTGAAATACCACTACTTTACATTTAGATACTGAAAAAAAAAAACCAAACCAGTTAGGGCATGAACATTATTCTTATCAGGGAGAGTGCTTTATGAAGCTTGGCAAACCAAAACGAATGCATATGAGCCAGTGGGTGGTGTATTTGTGTGGATGTCCAGTGCTCTGCTAGCTTGATTTTATGTCTGAATCGCTACTGAAATAAATATGTTGTAGCATAAAATGTTGAATGAATGCTGAGGTTATGTTTTGAAAACAAGGGAATCCATTGTTTTGAAATAAAACTGGAATAACATATTTAAAAGTTCGTTTCTACTCTGGCTGCTATACAGACTCAATCAGCAAAGTGTGGCTGGTGACTTTAAGCATAGCATGCTTTTCATTTCAGATGCAAAAATAGGACTGCTAAAGCCTCTCTCATATTTAAAACTCCTCAAACCAAACTATCATTTTAATGACTTCATTTAATCATTTTGTTCAAAAAGTATGTCACACTATTCCGAAGAACTGTTGTCAGGAAAGCATATTGTATTCTCTTGCTGTCTTGCATACTCAAAGTTAATGTCATTCTTTTGTACTTTAGTTGTTTGACATTTTAATTGTTTTAGAAACTTATTTACCAGTAAACTTTCTCTCTTTATTTTGAAGTTTACAAGCAGTGTGTTTTCTTTTGAGACTGCCAAAGCCAAATGCAGGAAACACAGGTATTTCCATATATTTGAAAAGAATGTTCTGAGGTGCAGATTTTGTAAGCCATCCCTGCCTCTTCCCACCCCAAAAAACTCCTGGAAAAAGTTTGTACTGGCAAGTGTTCTGCGAAGAAAAGGGGTGCTTTCCATCCTAGGTGAATGTTGTTTCAGGGCTTGCCTTTGCTCACAAGAGACTGCAAAACTACAGTCTTGGCAAGCAAGAATGTCTTTGGCTCACTGTGAACTGCAATGATGTTTTAAAGTGTGGGATGGTCAGGATAAGCGAAGTGGAAGGCTATGATAATCCTGTAGTACTACTGTACATACTGCGTACTGTATGTGCTTGCACACGTGTGTGTTGTTTTGCAGAACAGGGATAGGGAAACAGTAGGATTTTGTTGCCATGCCTGTTTGAAAGTAAAGCCCGCAACACAAAAGAAGCAAGCTGCCTTTAGACTGCATCTACTGCTCTTGATGGCTCCAGGTGTGTGTAAATATTAGAGAACAGCAGGGTCCTGCATTCCCAGAGCCACTTGAGCAGTGCCGTGAAGACAAGTGTCCTTACTGGTATTGCAGTCATACTCCCAAGCTCTCCTGCTGTTTCCAATCTGTGCGCACAGCTGTGAAAAAAACGGACTGACATTTACAGCACAGCAGGGAGACTCTTGAGTAGGGAACGTTAAAGACTCCGCTACCTATGTTTCAAAGTGGCCGCTATACATGATAAATCTTCACAGGAGAACTAGTGGGCACTTCAGCTGATGGTGTCATGAGGCTATTGATAACGAAGCACAGAATGCTTCTTTTAGTGCTTGAACACTTTGCAGACAAATTGTTTCTATTTTTTTTCCTTAATCTAAAATATCTGGCGAAAGAATCAAATTCAGGATGGGTATAAGATATTTTTTAGATGGTGCTGCTTTGCTAATTTTTACAGGAATATTTCCCAATAAGTTAATATAAAATGATAATGCAATTCCCGATGTCTGTTACAGCTAGCATTAAGAAGGGGGTCAGCTGCTTTCCTGAGTAGTTTGACAGACTTTACTCACTGTTTTATCCTAGTGAGCTGCCAGATTTGGGATGCCATAATAACAGTAGTGCAATTAGGTTTTCTGCACGTTGTCTGGTTGACTTCTTAGTTAAGAGTTTCTTTCCCTTTGGGAATAAGACTAGACAGACTGTCATTTGCTATTACTAATTCTGCTTAGCATTATCACTGGAGCTTTTTTGTAATTAGCTATCTTAGTTGGCTCTTAAATTTTCATAGCCAATTGAAGCTACATTTTATCCAAGTTCCATATCTGAATTGCATTCAGTCCATTAACAAAGTTGGTTAAAAGGCTCTTAAAACAAAAGCCAATAGATGTGGTTAGCACTTCCATGTTTGCAGCAGTAGCAGTACCAGCCTCCAATGAATATTCTCAAGAAATGGCACTTCCTTCTAGCAAAGGAAGTGAACAAAGAATGACCAAAGTTTGTTTTGGGAACAAAGGCTGATTATGCAGAATACTTGTAGAAAAAAAATAAAATTGAAGTGTGTCTTTTCTGGAAGAAGGTGGGGGAGATGCAGAAGGGGGAATTAATGGTTCTGCTCAGACTTGACAGGTTCTGGAAAAGCCAAATAAATGAAGTTATGTTTTTCTCCATTTCAGCTGATCAAAATTATTAGCAAAACCATCTGAAGCACCTTCTGGTGGAATTGTCATCTTGCTGAGTTTAGTTTGTAAAACAACCTGCCAGGCATTAAAAAACCTGTAAGCATGCCAGCACATAGGCTCAGAGCACCGCTTCTCTAGTTGATAGACCCTATAATTTTCTTTTATACTGAAGACCATGGCTGGATACCTCAGCCTCCCAAATAATTTAATGTAACATCAGTCTGAATTTTTTATCCCTAATAACACTTGTTTAAATTAGATTTTTCTCCTCTTTTCTTTCTTTAAGGTGTAGGCAGGAGATTAACAGCTTTTGAATCATCCCATGACAAATAATGGCTTTCTCAGACTTTTCTACTTTTTAAAAAATAAATAAATCTTTACTGTTGTGAAGACATCAAATATTAATACTGCTACAGTTTTAATACAGAGTCTACTAGTTGCTGATGAGTTGTTTCAAGGATGGTTTGCAATGCCCTCTATGTGTGATGATAGGTAAGTATCAGTAGATTCATTGCAGGAGGTGTGAGGCAAACCCCAGATTATGTCTGAATAATCAGTGTGTGTGTGTGTGTGTATATGTATTTTTTTATTTTTATATATATATATATATGCTTTTACCAGCATATATAGTGGGACATCTAAATTAGTTTCCAGAGTGCACCACTTCCATTGTTAAATAAGACGTAGAGCTGGAGCTCTTTGAACATGAGTTGGATCCTGTTGCTTGTAGCTGACCTGCAGTATCAAACCAATTGGAAATGCTCTGTGGCAGTAAATGCCAGTTCCTTCATCTCTCTTGCTGTTTTGGGGTGCTGGGCTCTCTGTGATGATGCAGTACTCGAAGGGAGAAGGAATCTTATCTGTCTGAAGGTTGATTTTCATGATGTCCTTTCTCACAGGTAGGGAGAAAGCAGGTGTGGTGGGATCAGCTTCTTTGGAAATTCCTAGAGTCCTAGTTGATCTCATGGATAGCTTTATGCAACCGCATGCTAACTCACATGCATTTCAGTTTTCTTCCCCCATATTTTCAAGACTGAGCAACTGAAGATTTAGAAAGGTGATTCTATGAATTATTGCTTCATTTTAGGCCTTCTTTATCTCTGTAGATGATACCTCTATAGCAACAGTTTTGGGGGGTTGTGTGTCTTGTTGTCTGGGGTTTTTTTTCCTTTTCTCCTGAAGTGATACATAAAAAAGGGAATATACTATTTTTGTGAACTGTTTTGCCTGGATGCAGAGTAAGCCGGACAGCTTAGAAAAATGCAGTAGCTCTAATTGGATGCTACAGACTAGTTTTTCTCTGCACTGATGTGCCATGTTTTTAAACATGAAGTCAACCAGCAGTATTGCACTTGTACTTCTTTCTAGTTGTCTGTGTTTCATCTTATCTCAATCAAAACCTGTCTTCTTTCAGACTAGAGCATATCCTGCTCATATAGGCTTTCATGCCAGATTTTAATGCCCTTGCATTTAGGTCTACTGCATACAAATAACTGAAGTATTTTCAAATGGACCTCAAGTTCCACAACTAAGCTGCTGACAAGTGGATCCTGACAGCTTTTTCTCCATCATTGTGAATGCTGCAACAAGCCAAAATTGAGGCTTTGCATTTTCTCAGCGATATCCCAAACAGTAAAAGGGTTGTGGAGGAACTGTTATTTGATGGGAGAAAGATTGCCTCCCGTATTTCTGCCCCTTGTGTTGGAAGGTCAGCTTTCCAACCCTGCAGACCTTAGCTGCTGTGATGAGTTTTCATAAGTATACTCGAAAGAAAAGTGACAAGAGTACAGTGAGACAGCTGTGAAGTGTAGTAGAAGTGAAAAGAAAATAGACGTTTATGAACTTTCCTGAACTAATTCCTTTTGCCAAACCGCTCCAGACAGGAAGAAGCTGGCACAGTGGTAATCTGCATCTGCAGCTCCTGAGAGAAGGAAAACGCTTCTTTGGCAAATGAAGCAAGAAACCTAGAAAATTAAGGATTAATATGTTCATTTACAGAGAAGCAGTGAGAACACAGTAAGATGAAATACAACCAAGGAGGATGCATTTAGAAGACAAAAGAGCCCTGGAAGGGAAGGTACTTAGCTTTATTAGAATGCAAACTATAACACGCAGTTCTTGGAACTGGTGAGTTGCACAGCTGAATGTTAAAAGAAATTAGTTCATACCACAAGAAATACACAATCTGTGCCTTGAAAACCTGAAGGTACTTTTCTTTTCTGCCAGGAGAGGAGTGGAACACTGGATCTACTTGAAAGTAAGTAACCCTCCAGCTAATTTTGTCTATCTGCTGCTAAACTTCAAGAAAAATAGTCTTATTAATAAATTGAATTCCTTTCTGAAAACAGATATATCTATAAAAATGCCTTTATTCCTGCATTCTCACTAATCTGTCATTATGGAAATGTTTGCTTTGGAATGGTGAAGGTGGATCTGCACTAACAAATGTGCAGTCCCTGACTCACTTCTAATAATGCTTGTCGATAGCCATAGTGAAAGGTATAGAGTAAACGGCACCACATTCAGAAGACAATATGGTGCTGAAAATATCTGGACATGGTCTAACAACTAGTTCCTTTTGTCACCGATGGAGCTGATGATCAGTAATTTGTAGGATTTGGGGTTTTTTTAATCAGTGTTGTCAAACCTGGGATGAGGTGGAATTTAAAACTCTCTCTTATCCAGACCAAATGTTACTTGATATACCACTTTAGAGACTGACAACATTTTTTGCCTCTGTTATCTTCATACATTAGCTGGTTCCATGTGTGGCAGTGAGTTACCTCACTGATTGCTTATTTCCTTTCCTCAAGTCAAAGCCCTCCTAAAAACAGCTTTGAAACTTGTCATCCATTTCTGGTGTAAGTGCAACACAAGGTTTTCTTTAAATCTGACCAGAATACTTTTTTCTCTGTGTGGAAACTATTCTGTTTTGGGGATGAATTCCATTGTTTCTATGGAAAGCTTGAGTTTTCTGAGGTGGTAGTGCGCAAGATATCATTTGAAGCCAGTAAGAGCTGCAGTTACCCAGTATCACTGAAAATCAGGTTTATGTTCCTCTAAAAATATACCCCTTGCCTGCAAGAAAGATGATGATATTTTTGGCTGTTTAGCACACTGCTGAATTATCTTTAAGAGCAGTGATAGAAGCAAAATTGCAAGATAGGCCCTAACAAAGAATGAGCAATTTGTTAATGAAATTGCATGCTGCAAGACTGTAACTCTCAAGCTAACTCACAGAACTTATGCTTGAACTTGACATTCTGACATTCAAGGTACTGTGAGCAAGGCAATGAGGAACCACAGGCATGAGAAACAAATGTATTGAAATGTGTCGTGTTTTTGCTCTTCACAGTTTTTGCCTGTTGGCTTTGTTTTAAGCTCTTTCAAGAGGTGGTTGTCTTCTTACCCATGTGCATAGTACCTCGTGTACTAGAATGTGAGATGTTGAGTGCTGATGGTGAAGTGAATTTTCTTTTATCAGGTATTTTGCTTACTTCATGTCAATATACTTCCTCCTTCTGCCTTCCAAGAGAATTTTTTGGTTATTCTAACCAGTAGTTTAGCTTTATTAGACTAATTATTTAGCCTCATTAAGCTAATTATTAGCTTTATTGAAATTGGCATTGCCCTGAAGAGCACTGAAAATGAGAGGAGCCATAGCAGACCTGAGGCACTGGCAGGCATTGAAACAGGCCAGGGCACACCAGAGCGTTGTGCTTAGAGCTGAGGAAATGGAATTGCTTTCCTGGACAGGCTCTCTGATTCTTGCCTAGGGTTGAAGTTCCAAGGTGTGGGCCTTTCCTACAACAATGGTTGCCTTGTTGCTTCCTCTTCACCACAAAACAAGACAGAGCCATCCACCTTGGGTCTTCCCTTCATCTCTGTCAGTTCTATTCAATCTGATTTCTTCCCCCTTTAAGTGCAGACAATGTTAACTGCTATTTGATGCACTTGTGATCATACAACTGATGTCTAATCAGGGCCGTGCTTGCAATGTTCAGAGCCCTGGGACCAGAAGTAAGAGTCCTGCACAGGTACTGGGGAACCCACTAGATCACTCACTGTGGGTCAGCTGGGTTTTGCAGCTTGACAGGGGCTAAAATGTTTTGTTGTTGTATTTTGTTTGTTGTTGTTTTGGGTGGGGGGGTTGTTTGGTTTTGGTCCCTGTGGAGTATCAGCCCAGTCCTAACACTGAAAAAAGGTGGAGAAATTAAACTTCGATATGTCTTTGATCATTCAGACTCTGAAGAAACTCAGAACAAATCATTGCTGCATCTTTCTGTTTTCAGAACAAGGTTTTTGAGAGCAGTCAAATTCAACAATTACTGTTCTGGAATTTTAAACAGATCACTAAAATACATCAATATTTTTGCTTCCTCCTCATCAAAGTATTTGATTACCATTTGATGATTAGAGGACTTCACAGTCAGAAACCTTTTGCCTCTCACTGTTGTATCCTTTGCAAAGAAAAAGTTGAGTTCAAGACCTGCCCCAGAATTCACGCCTACTTTCTAGCTCCTTTTGAGAGGTCGAGGGGTGTTAAGAGTAGCACATAGCCTACAGAGGGCATACACATAAGTGATACCAAATGGAATGTAAACTGTTTCTGAAATGTCTAAGAGCACCTCTGATGTGGAGCACAGTTCTGAGAATTAGGGCATGCTATTCCTCTACAGTTCTTTGCTGTGGAAGAAATGGACAAGTCAGTGGATTAATTATGTAAAACTTGTATTTAGTTTTGCTTCCCATTAATGATGAGGATAGCATGCATGGGAATTTATTTTTACATTCAGGATTTCTTACAGTTAGCCTATTTTACCAAAGTTAAGATTCAGTCCATTCTCCATCTGACTTTTCAGTTCTTATCAGCGATCCTGACACTTTATTGATGAGATATAAATATGAAATGGAAGACTCTACAAGCTCAAATGCAGCAAAAGAGCTTTTTATAGGGCTGTTTTCCCCCTTAAGCTGTTCTGTTCTGCCTACCCTAAAAAACAAGCAAGCACCAGAAGAGAAGAATTAACAGCAAACAAAATGATATAAAGGGAGACATTTTTCACCTGTCCTTTTTAGAGGGGTAATTGAAAGAGACAGAAGTCAACTAAATTTAGTACACTAAACCAATGTACAGTGCTGTGAGTTCCTCAACCTAATGGATCAAATACAGTTCTTTAAATCCTTCCCATTGCAAATGCAAGGAGAGAGAATAAAAAGAGGCTTTGTTTTCAGAGTTGTTATTCAGTTAACTGTAAAATAATTTCCAAAGATAAAAAGATGTCCTTAATGCTTTACACAGTGTGGATTCAGGTTGGAATCTTTTTGTTTTGCAAAAAGTCTTCATCACCAGAATCTCTTTTCTTCCTTGTTCAGGCATTTAAAACCCACATTCAGACCTGTCAAGTCTTACACTTGGAGAATGAGACTCATTCAGTTGATTCCTGTCTCACATGTTTCTACAGATAGCCTGGATATCAGTCAGAGAGCAGATTGGCTTTACAACAAAGTTAATCTAATGGGTTCATGGGGTCAGTAGCACAGTCCTGCTTCCTTTTGCGGCGCCCTAGTTACGTGTTCCTGCCCCCTTTACTGTGCCAGTGTTGCTCATTCAAGCCTGTGGTGAGCTGGCTAAACCTGCTGAGTGTACATCCCTTTTTTTAAACAGGGGTCGGGGTGGTGGTGGTGTTTGTTTTCAGAAGGAAATATTAAAGCCCCTTTTTATCTAAGAAATAAATATTTTTCCCTCGCCCATAATACTTTAATGTCATCTGTTACTGGACTGGATGTGAATCATTCAGGTACTGGCCAAAAGTAGTTGTTGGGCAGCTCTGAATACATGTTCTGTCCTAAGAGCCCTACACTCTCTGAGAAATTCCAGTCTGCCTTCAGACAGTAGAGAATTAGCCAAATACCTGATCAAGCTGCATCGTCGGCCCTCATCACCGGTATTTTCCTATTGAGAAATACACATCATAAGTTGCATGTGAAAGTCAATTATGGAAAGCAAACTTATGCAGGACGAAAGAACAAATTAAATCCCCTCAATTACCTCCATTTTCTGGCATTGCTTCTAGTACTGGAGCCTCAAGCATCACTAGGTGTTGTCACTCTCAGCATGGCACTTGCACCACACTTTGCTGCTCTTCTGCTAAGCAGGTCACAGGGTTAACTCCAGAATGTCCATTTCAAGCTATTAACTTTGTAATCAGAAGTGTTGAGGAATATGATGAACTGGTTTAGAATAATTTCCAGGGCTGTCAAGATGCACTTGGCTTGCCCCATGACTCCAAGAGACATGCAGTGGAAGCTGAATGATTGGGAGGGACAAATTGGAACCAGTTTGCTTCTAGGCTACCCTGTATGGGTTCTTGTATTATAATAAATGTATGCTTATACAGTGGGTGGATTTGATTTTTCATGAAATGGATTACCAGTAAGTCTATGAGGTGGTCATGACATTATCTTTTACTGTAACATTGAAAGGAAACAAAATACACATCCTTTCACAGAAAAGCAGTGGTCCCCAGGAAAGTCTTTTTGTGTTGGAAGGATAATGAGATCCTTCAGAATTTTAGGCCTTCACCTCAAATGTGCATGCCTGAAGCTTTGTGTGTTATAATTATGAAGGGAAGGTGTCACAATGGAGGGAAGACACAGTCACTCAATATGAGTGATCAGCAGGCTTCGTTTATTGTCCCTTACAGTCACCTTTTATGCCTTGTTATAATTAGCTCATACATATTACAAAAGTTAATGGTTAGTTGCCTAAATATCAAGTCCGCCCCTAGTTTCTCTTCTGTAATTATCTGTTCCCACCTGCAACATTCTTTTCCCACCGAAATCTTCCTGATATTGTGTAACAAGAACAGCCAAGGACAGTGTATTTTTGCTTTACTTCAGATAAGCTGAGAGCGATGTGCATTTTTGTCCAGCCAGCTGGACTATGTCTATGTGAACTTTTTCAGTTAGCCAGTTATCCACAGGAAGGCATTCTTCCCACAAGTGTACTACCTGTTTGAGAGAAAGAGAAATTACAAAGAATGTGGAGTGTAAAATCAGCCTTGATGTTTTAAATAGTATTGACCAGGGACTCTAAAGATTTCCATGGACTGCTTGATAGAGTAGAAAGAGACAATAGAGAATTTTCTGCATGCTGGCTTTGCAGAAACATGTTCTATAATTGAGTGTTTTATTGAGTGCAGCAACAGAGTATACAAAACATTTGGAATCAATAATGATTTTGTACATCTTTCTTCCAAAGTTCCTAAGCTATTTTTCAAACATTGAGCCTTATGGCCTTAGGAGGAGGAACTCATATCTAGGTCCCAGGTACCCTCTTCCTTTTAAAGGCAGGGAAACGGGACCAGTAACACTGTTCATATTGCGCAGCACTACATGCTAAGTCAAGTGGTAAACTGCATATGAAATCCCCACCCAGCACATGCCACTTCATCTCCTGGTCCTTCATACAAGTCCTGAAAAGCATTTGTTCCTTGTTCACTGACCAGCTAAATTATTTAGGAGCAAAGTTAATGCCCTGTGGAGGCCTTGTGGAGTAAAATAGCCTCAGTCTGTTCAGTCAAAGCTAAGGAGCTATCTGTAGTGGAAGTTATACAGGTTCTTCTCTAAACTCCTTTATCTGCCACAAATGAAGAGCAGTGTGGGTATGTCCTGCATTATTTCTCTTGGTCAGTTGCTCTTAAATACCAGGGGTGGTACTGAATTCATCATTTGGCCTCCCCTGGGCTGGGAATTCCATTAATCGCCTTAAGACAGTAAATGCATGTGCTGCATCAACCAAGCATTCACGTGGCTGACAATTTCCCTTTACAAAAGCCCTTTAACAGTTAAAATATAATTACCTGGGCAGACATGAGATGATTGACTGACTAGGTTGTATCATCACCTTAACTGTAATTCTAGGACTCCGCTAGCGTTATGAAGGGAAGAAATTAGCACATTTCTGCCTCTTTATCTGAGGGAAACTTCCTAATGCTTACAAATTCTGATTCTTTAATTATTTGCAACAATAAGTGCAATCTCTCTCATTACATTCTTGAAACCTTCCTCTTTGTATGAGTATGGACATTGAGCTGGTATATGTTTTCTTTGCATTTTGAGGATCTAGTCTTTTCAAAATGATAGATACTATTTTATAGGAAGCTGCTAGTACATCATTAATAAAAGATCAGGTATGTTTACCTTTCGAAATATTGTTTAAAATTTGTCAGTTTTCTAGTAATTCTATGATTGCAATCAGTTCGTAAGTTTGTGGGAAGAATTCTAAATATATATTCATAGAGGATGTTTTCTCAAAAAGGGAAATAACAATGCCTAGCACAAGGTTAAAAAGCAATAAAGGTCTTCTGTTGTTTTTACAAGTCTGATTTAAATGAAAGGTGTTTTGTAATGCTAGTAAAAATAGCTGTGCTTCATTTTCTGAGGGTGGTGAGGGGAGACAAAACTGGTGCCTACACATTCAAAAATTTCAAGGGGGAAATTAGATTGTCAGGAAAGGGTTTGAAATGGATGCTCAGGTATTGTAAGGAGCAAAAATGACAGTGTCCAGCATTCCTAGATTTGGCAGTGTTGAATACAGACTCTTTGAGTAGATATTAATCTTTTGTATTAATTGTAATTAACTCATTACATAAATGTGTTCTGTCTCTGTCTCCTCACTGCTTCCTGTAGCAGTGCGGAAAGAAGTTGACCTTTTGTGTTACCTTAATAGCTGTATATGCAAAATCTCTACTGCTTGCTGGACTGCCTGCTTGAAGCCAGCTATGGCCTACCATCAAAAATTATTTATCAGGTTTCAAGAGCCTTTATAGTGAGGCGGTAAAACCAGTACAGCCACAATATTACTGTACGTGTAGCCCATATAGGGGCTAAGGTACAAGCATGCGAGGTGAGGTTTTTTCAGAAAAAGACTTCTAATGCAACTGCCAGGTACTCACAGAGCGGAGTGTGTCACTGTGTATGATTTTGCCTAAGGACAGAGCAAGGGTGGGAGCAGGAGGACCCACTGACAAGTAGCCCAGGGATGTTTGGGGTGGGATGTGGGACCAAAGCTGAGACTAAACATAAATTCTGCATCCGAGAGTAGATGGGCACTTGCTGATGCTCCATTCTCCCACCCCCCAGTGGAGTCTGCCACGATTCAGGCACAGCAAGGCCAGGGTTAAGTGATGCCAAGGGCCCTCCCACCTGGCAGAGGAAGACTGTGGTAATGGCACATGAGGCTGCTGGAGGCTAGAGAGTGGGCCAGCCCTGTAACTCAGGCTTATCATCACGTGCAAAGCAGCGTGGGCTGTAGAGGGGCCAAGGGTGTGTGAGATCTGGGGTGGCACTGAGCCTGCACGTCCATTCAGACAGCTGTGGGGCTCTGCAGGAGTGTGCTGCCTGGGATCAGGTGAATTAAGTGGTTGCAGTGAGGCTGTCAGGAATTTGTTGTTGTAGGAAAACTTTGTTTTTAACACATGGAAGAAATCCTCCTCACCTGGGTTACAGCTTCCACTTAGCTCCACCTGCAAGTCCATTAAGGCACTTGAAACTTCCCAGTATTTTGGTACACAGCTCAGGCCCCATAAATACACACCAGACCTGCATCACAGCTCTGGCTGAGAGACTGCCAAAGTTTTTAAAACTTTATAAAGCTATAAACATATATGAACCATATATGTACACTGGAAACAATCCAGATGCAAAAATCATCTGAGAAGGGGTGGTAAACACAGTGCCAGTTACTTTTTCATTACATAAAAGCTACAGGTTTTCCTCGGAACTGCAGAGCTCTGACCACGGTGAATTTGGCAAGCGAGCTGGTGTGGCTTAAGGCAGACCTATTTCTGTGCTGGAGAAGTGATTTCACAGGTATCTGGGGGATTTGAGGGAGAAGTAGAGGAGTATCCCTTGTTAGCTAGAAGTGGCTCCATGTATCTGAGCGCCCCTTGAGATGTACCCAGTTTGAGCCTCCTTCTCCACAAGGAGCATTTACAAAAATGTAGCCGTGGGCCTTTGCCTGCATAAAGAAATTTCTGTCATTGCTGGACTACTCGCTGACCTTGTAGTCTTCTGTGCCACATTGCAGAAAAGCAGTGTGCTTATTTAATAGATCTTCACGTGTGTTCAGGACTTAAAGCCAGGTCCCACCAATAAACCACAGGCCTCGACTGACTCCAGTGGGGACCAGTGGTGTAGTGGAAAGACCTTTCAGTAAGCTGAGAAGAGCCCAGAGCAGGGGTCAGGGCCGAGTGGTTGTACTGACAGGAGTCTACATAAAGCGGTAGAGATGTGCCACGAGTAGTGTCTGCAGAGAACTCCACTTGCAGCCAGTTTGTGGCAACGAAGAAGAGGAATTTTGCTAGCAAGTAGTAAGAAAGGAGCTACAAACTGTTTTCAAAAGAAAAGCAAGCTTTAAGCAAGAGGTCTTAGTCTTCCGCCAGAAGGAAGAGGGCTCGGTACTGGGTTGGCCCAAGGCCTCAGGCTGGGCTGCGCCCCCCTGGCACGGCGCAGTAAGGGGGCACACAGCTGCAGTCAGGAGCTTCTCACAGGCCTGGACCTGTCGTGGTTTGAAGGTGTGTTTTTAAAAGAATATTTGTGCTCTCAATTAAACTTCTCAGCTTCTTGCTTCTCTGTTGCGTTACCTCTGAAAGGGTTAACAGGGGAAGGAGCTACACAGCTGAGAGACTTCAGAGGGAAGGGGGACCCAGGGCTGGGAAGGGCTGTGCCCCCCAGGAGGGCCTGGGCAGAGGTGGGGCTCTGCCAGCTGGGTCACTCATCTGGGAGTATGGTTCAGAGGCCCCAGGCCAGAAAGAATAACCGACTGTTCGTCCCGTACCCCCTCCTTTTGCCTTTTCAGTGGCACTAGGGACCTGTTGAAGCCCTGGAGACTGAGGGGTGTCAGCGCAGAAGCCCGTGGGCTGAGCGACGCCATAGGCGGGCAGCGTCAGAGGCCTTTCAGCCTTACCCTGCACACATCCATGGAAGAGCTCCTTCTCTGAGGCCCTCTGCACCCTCCCTGTGCCACGGGTCCTGCCACCCTGCCATCGGCCCAGGACACCGTGTGGGAGAGCCAGGCTCATGGGGGAACTGCTGCGCCCACAGCCCCTGCCAGCTGCTCACTGGTCCCTTGGCAAGCACTGCTGTTCTGGAGCTAGTTTGGGGGGGGTGGGTTTTTTTTTTCTTTTGTCTTCAAATGCCTTCAAAAGATAATTACAAGGGGTTGGGGCCATTTGCTCAAGTTACTTTTAATCCTCACAGTGGTTATAATGAAGTGAGTACTGCACATCCATTTTACTAAAATAGAGTACAAGAACACACTTGACTTTCTCTCTGCAGACGAAAAAGGACAGATCGTTAAGAAAACAGATTTCCTTTGGAAGAGCTGCAGACTGAGTCTTTTAGACCAGCTGAGATCTTCGGTAAAGGGCTTTTGGATGCTTCCTTTCCCCCAGTGCTGATCCCAGCATCATTGCAGGTTTTATCTCAAAGCAGACAGGCTTACTTCCACAAGAACACCAGTAAAAGTGTGCTAGTGAATAGGAGAGATGTCCGTAAGAGAAAAGCAGGTAGAAACATCCCTTACCATGAACAAACACTTTTCTGAAGATTTCCATTTTGTAATACTGGCAGGTGCCATTCCCTCATGGTTCAGGTGAGTGTTGGGGATTTGGGTGTTTAGGTGCTGGCTGGCTTGCCTCAAGCTGAGTGCCCAAGGTACTGGTAGAGGACAGATGTTTTCACATTCAGATCCTCCTTTCCCAGTTCTTTACTGCTCAGAAGTTGCAGCACATACGCAGATGCATACTCACTCACTATTTCCTGAAAAATTGGCTTCTCAGAGCTGCTCTTGAAAGAAGCGTTGTCGTGCAGTCTCTTACAGAGGAACCAATGACAGGGATTTAAATCAAGCCCTTCCTGTCGAAAGAGTACGTAACTCCCTATCCAGAGTGCATTTTGAAGCTGAGATTACATTGCAGCTTTCAAGCTAGATATGTTTTATATAAAATAATTATGCGGTCTTGTGTTTAAGATATTCACTCAAGTTTCAGCCTTTGGTCTAGGAAATGCTTATTTCCCAAAGTGGAACAATGTCACTAGGAGAGATTCATACCTCAAACAGCCTTACTGCTTCAGGGCTGGGGTGCTGTCCTGGGAGACTGAAAACAGGGCTGTTCCATTCCAAGTGATCTACCCAAGCATTGCAATTTGTGAATAGAAGTCAGAGGTGAAAATGGGGCAGGTTGGCATCAGCACTTTTGTAACAATTTAGACTTTCATTTTCTCTGCTCTTTTTTTTTTTTTTTTTTTTTTTTTAAGGGGGGGGAGGGAAGTTACCAAAATAATTCATTTCAATCCAAACAAAATGCAGTGATTTTATCTTTGCTACAGAAAACACAAAAATATATTTGGTTCGGATGCATTTGATTTTTGTCTATTTCTTCTTTTGTTTTGGTTCACCTGGTAAATAATATTCTCAAATATGATTAGAGGAGTCTATGCAGAGATTAATTGAGCAGAAACTGGTTCATAATTTCATAAATCTTTGCTCAATGGACTTGGAATTGTCTGTCAAAGCTTTGATTGACATGACAACATTATGATGCATTTTTGTCCGTGGTGACTCATCCAACATCCTTTGCTAGGATGGAAGAGAAGTACATTGCTTTTTCATATCTACTGAGGGGTACAAACACCAGGAAGGGATAGGGATAAATTACTAATATGCATGAATCTTTTGCTTTTGTGTCATCCTGCCATTCATCATGTCTTTCCCCAAGTTTCTTAATGTCAGGACTCACTAGGATGAAAGTATTAAGTTAAAGGTAACTGGGGATTGAAGCTTTTAACACAAAAGCACCATTGATAAGGTTTTGCTTCACTGTTCTGCAATTCAAGGGGACTTTGAAGTCCACATATGTAAATGGCATAAGTAAACTCTGAATGACCACTAAAAATAAACCTGTTTGCTATTTAATATTTTATAGCACTACTGAATATGTTTGTTACTTCAGAGATGTGAAAAGAGAAGACCTCATCCTTAGTTGTCTCTGCAGAGCATTTGCAGACAAAGAAGTCAGCATGCACTGGTACGATCCTTGTTATAATCATACTACTACTCCACTACATTTTCAGAGTAATGAAAATATATTCTCCTTTTGGAATTACGGGATTCAATCCTTTGCCCTGTGTTAAACAGATAGTAGCTCAGACTAAGTGATTTTAGTAATCCTTCATCCCTTAAAAAATGTTAACCAAATCTACTACTACGAGTTACAAAAAATGCCATGGCTGTATTAAGGTGTTTCACAAAAGAACTTTTGAACTCTGGATTATAATGAAAAGCTCATTCAGAAAAGAGCAAAATAGTTAATTTTGCAGTGAGAGTGAAACACGTTCTTTGAATTTCCCAAAGAAGGTTTTCCTGTGGTAAACTCAGCCAGGTGAGATCTCAGGAGGAATAGTAACCAGAAAGTGATTCCTGTGATGTTTAGACTTGCAGTTTGCTGTTTTGAAATGTGCCACATAAACTGACTGACAGAAATGTTCATTTTCAATTAGGTGTCACTGATGGAGCATCTGTACTTCTTTGAGAGGGTGCAGTGCACTCCAGTCCTGCATTGTTAGGTTCTGCCACCGTTAATTCAGAAGTCAGTGCTGATTTCTGCTTCACATTCTCCTATGGCAGCCTTAAATGTCTTTCATTTGCCATGACAGAAGATAGGTATCAGTCTATTTTCTTTCCTTTCTCACTGTATCCCAACTTGAACTGAGCTTTTGGTGGGCTCACCCCATGCTTCCCTTATTATCACATTTAAGGCATCCAGGTGGGGAGACAGAATGGAATAAGACACCAGCCCTCCATCTGTTAAAAAACAAGAAAAAAAAGAGAAATGAAATACAAGGTTTTATTGTTCTTTAAGTAAGTAAGAACAGATACAGTCCGTATGTCAAGGCCAAACTATATCCTACTAAATCTATCCCTTGAAGTCTTCCATTGGGCTGACCAAGGATAGATGGTAAACTGTTATCATTTGATATGGGATTAGGTCAAGTCAAAGTTCAAGTTTGAAGGTAACAGTGAGAGTCTCAGTTCAGCTGTCAAATGTGTTAGTTTATATAATGAATAGCACATAGTCAGCATCTTTGCTACTGTTCTGCTAGTGGGGAGATTCATTTAGCCACAGATCTCCACACTCTTTAGAAGTCTAAAATGGCAACACGTATCTGTTCTAACTTAGTATCTGAATATCAATACAATCTTTATTCTTTTGGAGAAGAAAAGAATTTAGGTCTAGGATGTACTGGCCTAAAATATAAGACAATTATTTTTTGATGCATTTTCATCAATTGCCTCTGTGTTTCTGTTTTCTTTGCATATTTGCCAAACGCCTATCACATGAATTTATCAGGACATTTAAGCTTTTGAAGATACTTCAAGGACAAAATGCTTAAAAGTTTTTATGATGGCTGGATGAAAAGTGGGATGATGCAAAAAACAAGGGTTCCTTTTGTCACTTTGCACTAAGCTTGTAGAATGTAAGTTATACAGAGATATTATAAAATGGCACATATGCATAGCGTCTTAACCATAATGGAAAATGTGTGTCAAGGTAACACAGTTGATTTGGTAACATACCTGTATGAAGAATGATGTTGCTGTCTGCTGGGAGAGGGGGGGAAGAGAGTAAGACATTCCGCCCCTCTACCCCTTGCCCTTAACATATTCTTATCATGTCTGAGACATATATTTTTAACCTAGGAATAAGGAGATTGAGGTCAAATCTCTATTCTGTGTGCTTCTTTTTAAATCCCTAGGGAATCTGTCCTTTTTTGAGTAAAACGGTGAGTCTAGCCTATAGCAGGTCAGGGAAAGGCTGCTGAGTACTTCCTTCCCTTCAGTTTCTCCTGCCCTTTTTTACTGTGGCACCGAAGGCCGCTGCTGCTTGGGAGCCCCCATCTCTAATACAACAGCCCAACATTCTTGTTGAAGCTGAGTAAGCTTGGTTTCGGCTAGCTAACGACTATGAAGTCGTTCTCCTGAAGTAGTGGAGTCATAGTATACTACCATGTGTGGGTGAGTGTCCCGCAATCCAGGGGAAAAGTGTCTGAGCTGCAGCAACAGCAAACTAGTTGTCCGATACAACAGCTGAAGGGCAAGTCTGGCGTTTCCCCTGTTCCAGCCCTGCAGTCCTGCTACTTCCTTTGCTATTTGGTGAGCACAAGGACCGTTGAGCTGACTGGACTGACCAAATAGTGAGTCTCCCCTCGAAAAAGACCATTATTATAGTCATAGAGCAAACACCCTAAAAATCATTCTTCTTGTTGAAGTTTTATAAGAAATGTATATATATATATATATATATATATATATAAATATAAAGAAATATTTAAAGAACTGTATAGATCTGTGCTAGAAAACCTAGGACATCTACTTACAGGTAGTACAGTAGAACTCTTTCTTAGTGATTCAAAACAATCCATCCAAAACACAAGTTGAGGAAAAAATTGTGTTGTTTTTGACTCAGTTACTGTACTCTGTCAGCAGCACATTGCTGGAGATAGAAGAGAAGAATTAATGTCTTCTGGAAGCGTACAGTGTCCAAAAGAAACGCAAACACAGCATCACTAAATTTGCACCCCAATCTAGAATGTTAACTGTGTCCTCAGCAGCATCAAAACAGGTTTGCAAATGCATGAAATTTATAACTATTGCATGTATTGTTGCGATGACATAACAAAAATAAAAGGCATACCCAGTGACTAATGTTCACTCTGATTGAATACTTATTTCTATTGAATTTTAAACTCGCTGGGGTAAAAACTTGGGAAAACAACTTCTTTCTGGAAAGGATCCCTTTAGCAAGTGCTGTGACCACTCCTTAAATGGTTTTCAGTTCATTGGTCCCCCTAAACAGTTCTCCAGTTCAGCTCATTCTATTATGCACGTGTGAAATAGGTTTTTTTTCTAGCCTGAAGTTTTCTTTTAACCTAAATGTAGATAGCTTAAATTGATATCACCTAGGCTCTTTTACCTTTATGCTACTCTGTTCCAATAGCCATGATGTTTTGTTTGCCTGTCAGATGGGCGAAGTGTGTGGTTGCAGAATAGTAGTGCTTTTCTGTCTGTGGGGCACGAAAACAAGGGTGTATTGGAACCCTGCTGTTACAGGTCTGAACATTAAAGCTTGATCTGTTCAGGCATTCCTGCTTGGCAGCATTTAATCCTGGCACAGAAAGGCAATTCTGAAGTCCCTGCGTAGGTGATAGTTCAGTTGAGTAGCTTAGCAGCAGGCTACTTCTAGATCTAACAAAAAAGAGTGAACAGAATAGTGATTTGAATTTGAAAAAAAAAAAGGGGCGGACACGACACACCAGAATACAGTAATATTATCCGGAAATCCTGTGTCTTTGCATCTCATGTACATTCTCATTGTTTCTTCACTCCTTTCCTGTTTGCACAGGTGAAATGGACCAGCACTTCATCTGGCAAGTTGTTTTTCTTCCCTTCCTCCTGAAGGGGAGGCAACTCCCTGAAACTCCTGGAGAGCAGACAGAGATAAGGAGCATTAGATGCAGGAGCTGGAGCAGCATCAGAAGACTGAGGCCTATGAAGTCTTTAGCAGGAGAGCACAAGACAGACAAAAAGGCAAATCACACAGACAAGGTATTGAATGGGACAAAAATATGTGCCTGGAACAACACAAGATTCCCAGCTGGTTGTGCAGACTGACGCTCGTTTACAGCCTTTGATGTAAAGGCTTGTTAAAACGTGGATGCTCATCTCAGGGAGCTCATCTGTGGACATGAAACAGAACATTTTTCTTCCTGCAGATCCAGGTTTCATAAACGTGACATACAGCAATATACACTAGAAACAGCAATTGTCATCAGCAGTGACCAAACCATTGTTAATTGTTCTCCATTGTTCTGGTATTGCTTGTTAAAGAAAATGTGTTTTGAATTCAGAAATTTAAAGTGCTGAAGCAGTTAAAGTGGCAGAACCAGGCCTCGTCCCCAGTATAGCCCTAATCCAAGGCTGGTTTAACACCCACTCCAGTTAATCAGTGGGAGAACAGAGAAACAACAGATGATCAACTTGTGCACACAGGTGCTTGCAGAAACGCAGGTGTTTCTAGAGAAATCAGTAGATGTGAATAGGAATTGCTTGTTCAAAGACTTAAGTGTGCTTGAAGGAGTGTGTGAGTTAAAGCTGGCAGAGATCACGATCCCAGGAGGAGCCTGGAACCGAGGCAGAGACTGGAACCGAATAGATCAATCAGCTGGGACAGGGTCAGGTGATGGATTTGCAGAACTGACAAGACCAAAGGAAACTTCTATAAACTTCGGACGTTGACTAATGATTTGATAAGTGTATATACGCCGTGCTGTATCCCTTTGCTCTCTGCCACTCGCTGGGGTGGTGGCCTAGCTCTGACTTGTGATTAAAGCAAACAAATTATAACAAAGTTGTGATTATACCAAACCAATGCTGCCAGCAACTAGGTGAGATCGCCTGATGAGACTTGGACATGGGTAATTCCAGACACAGACCTGAAAGTGCTCTTGCGTTTAAATTTTAAAAATTGCATACTGGTGAGGAAGGTAATGAATTCGGTAAGAATGGAAAATACACCCAGCATTGAAAAGGAGGCACCCCTTGCTGAGTTTTTAGAGAATTGGGAAAAGATATCCCTGGCACAGGCTTTGCTGAAATGAAAATTCATTATTTTGTGCCAGGAGGAATGGCCATTCCTGACTCATACTAGAGGAGGACCCATGGATGTGTGGCCTCCTAGAGGAACTTCTAAGCCTCATAAACAAAAACTTTGAGAATAATTTTAGAAGATTTTGGCAGCCAGGATATTGATTATTGGTATATATGGTATAATTGGGCACAGCAAAGATGTAAATCACCTAGAAGAAGGGTCCTAGCTAATGCAACTGCAAATTTATTTTTTTTTATTTGTTAGTTGTTTAACGTATTCTCACCCTCACATACCCTTCCCCCGAGTTGTTTGCCTCAGTATCATGTTTGGAGAGATTCTGTGGATTAGTTAATAAATGTTAACTAGTTATTTTGCCCCTTCCAAATCTTTCATCTTTGTGCATTACATGCCCAAAATGTGGGTGAAAGGACAGGATAGAGGCTTTTCTATTCTAATGTACTTTATAGGCTTTCTTTCCAACTAATCACCACCAACAGAGAGAGGAACAAACTCCAAAGCAGGGAACATCTTGAGATTTGCCTGTGGCACACTGTGAGCTCACAGGAATAACTTAATCGCCACTCATCCTCTTGGCTTCACACTACTACTATAGCAATCTCTGGACAACACTGTTTTCTTATGGTACATACGCACAACTGTTCCAGTGCTTCTCATCTCTCCCCAGATCAGCATGTCCCTGACATCAAGTTAGTTTCAGTTTCCCTTCTGGAATTTGACTACTATTAATTAAACAAGGACCTCACAGATAAAGACAAACTACAAGAAGGAGTGTCAAATGCATCTATCAAAAAAAAAAACCCCAAGCCACTTTCTTGTAGAACTTTAGTCCCTTCATTTTTTAGTCACCAGGAATCAGTGTGGGATGGCACACAACGTATAGTCTAAAGCAGTAAGCATAATGCCTTCAAAGACACCATGTACTCCCAGAGGAGTACAATGTCACTTTCCTGACTCACAAGGGAGAAAATGAATTGTGGCAGCTGAACATCCAGCCTTCAGAAAAAGACGGAATGCAGCACCAGCCTGTGGACGGGGTTTGGGTTTGGTTTGTATTGTTCTCTACCTCTTACTTTCCCCCAGACATACTCATTGAGCTTGGACAATCAGTGACTCATACTGCTCAAAGGCTGTTGTCTTACTCAAACAGCTTCTTTCTTACAGACTTCCATGAAACTCAATTTTATCTTTTTTTCTTTGTCAGTAATCCAGATTAAAAGGTTAACAGGAACTGTAGAGTTACATATAGTTTTACAAGCAAGAACTTAAATAGTTAGGCATACTGACTTCAAGGGTGAAGTCAGGATAAAAAAAAAAAAGTAAACCAAATAATACTGTGGCTAAGAGATGAAAAACATATTACTGTTACTGCATTTGTGAAAATGGTAGCAATTTTATTGGTAAGTAATATTTTTTTCTCAAAGTGACTACAATTGAATGTGATTTACAGAAATGAGCTGTGGTGTTTTGTTGGGGTTTTTTCCCCTTTTCCCTATTAGTGGGCAGGAAAGAATCAAAGTGCAGGGAGTTTTTTATTGCTGCATTTGAGTATGGTCTTTTTGAACAACCTGCCCGCCAAGTTTGTTAGGAATCTTACTTAGATGGCACTGTTTGCTACACTTGCTAATAAAATATTGCCAAATAATAGCTTGAAATTTGTAGGTGAAGTTGCACAGATAGCTGAGCTGATTTAACAGCTCAACAGTGCCAAACAAAAATCTTCCTTTTTTCTACCTGTGTGCCTTCCACCTCCCCTTGTATAAGCTTCACTCAGAATGCTCTAAGATGCTGCAGCTCACTAAACTATTAGACCAAAGAAAAGTTCTTTGCCAGATTGTGGAGCTGGATCAGCTTAGCGGAAGGGCTAAAGAGCACCAAAAATGGCTTAATACTGGGAGGGATCATGGAACTAAAAGTTGGTGCGTGGGGACGAAGGAGGGGTTTAGGTTTTGAAGAGGATCTGATTCTTCATCCTTTAGTGGACCTGAGCTATTAAGTTGGCTCCAAGGTATGTAATTCTACCATTTGAGAAGCTGAATTGTACAACATGTTTTTCAGGAAAAAATGTTGTGCCCAGAAGTTGTAGTAAATTCTTCTGAGTCCCTATCATGTGTCCGCCTGCCCCCCAGTCAAAACTAAATGCATGATTTGAGTAGATCTGTCCTCTTTAAGACTATACATATTTTCTTCTGATATGTTTCTGTTATTTTTTTAGAAAGTCTTGTCTTTTTTGTTGTTGTTGTTGTTTGAATTGCTGATGCAGTAGCTACCAGACGGTGGAAGATGACCTCACCAAAAGCCAAGAAAGGCACAGCATCCAGAAGGGGAGTCCAGAAGTAAATTATAGATGGAACAACAGATTAAGTTGCTCTTTGGCTTACCTCTGGGTTGTCTTTTTTCAGTTTTTTTTTCAGTTACTGTAGCACTGGAATCTATTTCATTCCTTTTAAAGTGATAATCCTGATAAAGTGATAAAGTGATAAAGTGATGAATCCTGAAATGATGTTTGTAACCTGTTTTGAAGAATACATGTTTTATTAAAATAGATGTTTATTAAATAACCATTTTATTAAAATATTTGCACAATTTATGAATACTTCAATACAAATGCAAAGTTTTGCCAACTTTGAAGTGAGGATGTGTTTTCTTTATATACACAAATTCATATCTTAAAGGCAAACTAAAGTGCTTTTTTCTGCTTTATAATGTAGAAATAAAGCTTCATTTACTTTTGTTGTGGGTACTTTATAAAGAACAGTGGTGTTGCATCTGATTTCTTCTAATTTTGAGTAAGTCCTATTGAGGGCCACTTAGATGTACACCAAGAGGAAGTCTGAAATGGTAGAGACACCTTTTAAATATTTTTCAAGTGTTTGAATTAAAAAAAGAGAATGTAAGACAAAAATCACATCCTTGCATTCCAGTTTGTTTACAAAATATGTTTAAACAATTATTTGGAGAACAGGTAGTGAATGTTAGTTATTTTTTTCATAGTATTTGTGTTTGTGTCACTTTTCTAATTATTCAGATTTTCTCTGGAAAGGAGGAGACCAGAATTTCAGACATAGGGCCCAGGGCAAAGAAGAAAACAAACCAAAACCCAAGGTCCATTCTCAACCGCCCCCTCAGGTTTTCTTTTTATGTTAGTGAAAAGCTGTAATTATTAATAATTTTGTAAAGTGTCTAGTTCCAGTGGAAGCTTGACTCACATGTGCTTCTCATAACAAAATAATGGTTTACCTTTTTTTCATAGTTGAGAAGCATGTAACCTTCCATAACCTTTCTTAAAAGTACTTCCTTGCCTGGCTTTGAGTCTTGTTTTCAGAGCTGTAAGTAAAAAAATGCAGTGTTTAATTTTGGTGTGAAATACCACTACTTTACATTTAGATACTGAAAAAAAAAAAACAAACCAGTTAGGGCATGAACATTATTCTTATCAGGGAGAGTGCTTTATGAAGCTTGGCAAACCAAAACGAATGCATATGAGCCAGTGGGTGGTGTATTTGTGTGGATGTCCAGTGCTCTGCTAGCTTGATTTTATGTCTGAATCGCTACTGAAATAAATATGTTGTAGCATAAAATGTTGAATGAATGCTGAGGTTATGTTTTGAAAACAAGGGAATCCATTGTTTTGAAATAAAACTGGAATAACATATTTAAAAGTTCGTTTCTACTCTGGCTGCTATACAGACTCAATCAGCAAAGTGTGGCTGGTGACTTTAAGCATAGCATGCTTTTCATTTCAGATGCAAAAATAGGACTGCTAAAGCCTCTCTCATATTTAAAACTCCTCAAACCAAACTATCATTTTAATGACTTCATTTAATCATTTTGTTCAAAAAGTATGTCACACTATTCCGAAGAACTGTTGTCAGGAAAGCATATTGTATTCTCTTGCTGTCTTGCATACTCAAAGTTAATGTCATTCTTTTGTACTTTAGTTGTTTGACATTTTAATTGTTTTAGAAACTTATTTACCAGTAAACTTTCTCTCTTTATTTTGAAGTTTACAAGCAGTGTGTTTTCTTTTGAGACTGCCAAAGCCAAATGCAGGAAACACAGGTATTTCCATATATTTGAAAAGAATGTTCTGAGGTGCAGATTTTGTAAGCCATCCCTGCCTCTTCCCACCCCAAAAAACTCCTGGAAAAAGTTTGTACTGGCAAGTGTTCTGCGAAGAAAAGGGGTGCTTTCCATCCTAGGTGAATGTTGTTTCAGGGCTTGCCTTTGCTCACAAGAGACTGCAAAACTACAGTCTTGGCAAGCAAGAATGTCTTTGGCTCACTGTGAACTGCAATGATGTTTTAAAGTGTGGGATGGTCAGGATAAGCGAAGTGGAAGGCTATGATAATCCTGTAGTACTACTGTACATACTGCGTACTGTATGTGCTTGCACACGTGTGTGTTGTTTTGCAGAACAGGGATAGGGAAACAGTAGGATTTTGTTGCCATGCCTGTTTGAAAGTAAAGCCCGCAACACAAAAGAAGCAAGCTGCCTTTAGACTGCATCTACTGCTCTTGATGGCTCCAGGTGTGTGTAAATATTAGAGAACAGCAGGGTCCTGCATTCCCAGAGCCACTTGAGCAGTGCCGTGAAGACAAGTGTCCTTACTGGTATTGCAGTCATACTCCCAAGCTCTCCTGCTGTTTCCAATCTGTGCGCACAGCTGTGAAAAAAACGGACTGACATTTACAGCACAGCAGGGAGACTCTTGAGTAGGGAACGTTAAAGACTCCGCTACCTATGTTTCAAAGTGGCCGCTATACATGATAAATCTTCACAGGAGAACTAGTGGGCACTTCAGCTGATGGTGTCATGAGGCTATTGATAACGAAGCACAGAATGCTTCTTTTAGTGCTTGAACACTTTGCAGACAAATTGTTTCTATTTTTTTTCCTTAATCTAAAATATCTGGCGAAAGAATCAAATTCAGGATGGGTATAAGATATTTTTTAGATGGTGCTGCTTTGCTAATTTTTACAGGAATATTTCCCAATAAGTTAATATAAAATGATAATGCAATTCCCGATGTCTGTTACAGCTAGCATTAAGAAGGGGGTCAGCTGCTTTCCTGAGTAGTTTGACAGACTTTACTCACTGTTTTATCCTAGTGAGCTGCCAGATTTGGGATGCCATAATAACAGTAGTGCAATTAGGTTTTCTGCACGTTGTCTGGTTGACTTCTTAGTTAAGAGTTTCTTTCCCTTTGGGAATAAGACTAGACAGACTGTCATTTGCTATTACTAATTCTGCTTAGCATTATCACTGGAGCTTTTTTGTAATTAGCTATCTTAGTTGGCTCTTAAATTTTCATAGCCAATTGAAGCTACATTTTATCCAAGTTCCATATCTGAATTGCATTCAGTCCATTAACAAAGTTGGTTAAAAGGCTCTTAAAACAAAAGCCAATAGATGTGGTTAGCACTTCCATGTTTGCAGCAGTAGCAGTACCAGCCTCCAATGAATATTCTCAAGAAATGGCACTTCCTTCTAGCAAAGGAAGTGAACAAAGAATGACCAAAGTTTGTTTTGGGAACAAAGGCTGATTATGCAGAATACTTGTAGAAAAAAAATAAAATTGAAGTGTGTCTTTTCTGGAAGAAGGTGGGGGAGATGCAGAAGGGGGAATTAATGGTTCTGCTCAGACTTGACAGGTTCTGGAAAAGCCAAATAAATGAAGTTATGTTTTTCTCCATTTCAGCTGATCAAAATTATTAGCAAAACCATCTGAAGCACCTTCTGGTGGAATTGTCATCTTGCTGAGTTTAGTTTGTAAAACAACCTGCCAGGCATTAAAAAACCTGTAAGCATGCCAGCACATAGGCTCAGAGCACCGCTTCTCTAGTTGATAGACCCTATAATTTTCTTTTATACTGAAGACCATGGCTGGATACCTCAGCCTCCCAAATAATTTAATGTAACATCAGTCTGAATTTTTTATCCCTAATAACACTTGTTTAAATTAGATTTTTCTCCTCTTTTCTTTCTTTAAGGTGTAGGCAGGAGATTAACAGCTTTTGAATCATCCCATGACAAATAATGGCTTTCTCAGACTTTTCTACTTTTTAAAAAATAAATAAATCTTTACTGTTGTGAAGACATCAAATATTAATACTGCTACAGTTTTAATACAGAGTCTACTAGTTGCTGATGAGTTGTTTCAAGGATGGTTTGCAATGCCCTCTATGTGTGATGATAGGTAAGTATCAGTAGATTCATTGCAGGAGGTGTGAGGCAAACCCCAGATTATGTCTGAATAATCAGTGTGTGTGTGTGTGTGTATATGTATTTTTTTATTTTTATATATATATATATATGCTTTTACCAGCATATATAGTGGGACATCTAAATTAGTTTCCAGAGTGCACCACTTCCATTGTTAAATAAGACGTAGAGCTGGAGCTCTTTGAACATGAGTTGGATCCTGTTGCTTGTAGCTGACCTGCAGTATCAAACCAATTGGAAATGCTCTGTGGCAGTAAATGCCAGTTCCTTCATCTCTCTTGCTGTTTTGGGGTGCTGGGCTCTCTGTGATGATGCAGTACTCGAAGGGAGAAGGAATCTTATCTGTCTGAAGGTTGATTTTCATGATGTCCTTTCTCACAGGTAGGGAGAAAGCAGGTGTGGTGGGATCAGCTTCTTTGGAAATTCCTAGAGTCCTAGTTGATCTCATGGATAGCTTTATGCAACCGCATGCTAACTCACATGCATTTCAGTTTTCTTCCCCCATATTTTCAAGACTGAGCAACTGAAGATTTAGAAAGGTGATTCTATGAATTATTGCTTCATTTTAGGCCTTCTTTATCTCTGTAGATGATACCTCTATAGCAACAGTTTTGGGGGGTTGTGTGTCTTGTTGTCTGGGGTTTTTTTTCCTTTTCTCCTGAAGTGATACATAAAAAAGGGAATATACTATTTTTGTGAACTGTTTTGCCTGGATGCAGAGTAAGCCGGACAGCTTAGAAAAATGCAGTAGCTCTAATTGGATGCTACAGACTAGTTTTTCTCTGCACTGATGTGCCATGTTTTTAAACATGAAGTCAACCAGCAGTATTGCACTTGTACTTCTTTCTAGTTGTCTGTGTTTCATCTTATCTCAATCAAAACCTGTCTTCTTTCAGACTAGAGCATATCCTGCTCATATAGGCTTTCATGCCAGATTTTAATGCCCTTGCATTTAGGTCTACTGCATACAAATAACTGAAGTATTTTCAAATGGACCTCAAGTTCCACAACTAAGCTGCTGACAAGTGGATCCTGACAGCTTTTTCTCCATCATTGTGAATGCTGCAACAAGCCAAAATTGAGGCTTTGCATTTTCTCAGCGATATCCCAAACAGTAAAAGGGTTGTGGAGGAACTGTTATTTGATGGGAGAAAGATTGCCTCCCGTATTTCTGCCCCTTGTGTTGGAAGGTCAGCTTTCCAACCCTGCAGACCTTAGCTGCTGTGATGAGTTTTCATAAGTATACTCGAAAGAAAAGTGACAAGAGTACAGTGAGACAGCTGTGAAGTGTAGTAGAAGTGAAAAGAAAATAGACGTTTATGAACTTTCCTGAACTAATTCCTTTTGCCAAACCGCTCCAGACAGGAAGAAGCTGGCACAGTGGTAATCTGCATCTGCAGCTCCTGAGAGAAGGAAAACGCTTCTTTGGCAAATGAAGCAAGAAACCTAGAAAATTAAGGATTAATATGTTCATTTACAGAGAAGCAGTGAGAACACAGTAAGATGAAATACAACCAAGGAGGATGCATTTAGAAGACAAAAGAGCCCTGGAAGGGAAGGTACTTAGCTTTATTAGAATGCAAACTATAACACGCAGTTCTTGGAACTGGTGAGTTGCACAGCTGAATGTTAAAAGAAATTAGTTCATACCACAAGAAATACACAATCTGTGCCTTGAAAACCTGAAGGTACTTTTCTTTTCTGCCAGGAGAGGAGTGGAACACTGGATCTACTTGAAAGTAAGTAACCCTCCAGCTAATTTTGTCTATCTGCTGCTAAACTTCAAGAAAAATAGTCTTATTAATAAATTGAATTCCTTTCTGAAAACAGATATATCTATAAAAATGCCTTTATTCCTGCATTCTCACTAATCTGTCATTATGGAAATGTTTGCTTTGGAATGGTGAAGGTGGATCTGCACTAACAAATGTGCAGTCCCTGACTCACTTCTAATAATGCTTGTCGATAGCCATAGTGAAAGGTATAGAGTAAACGGCACCACATTCAGAAGACAATATGGTGCTGAAAATATCTGGACATGGTCTAACAACTAGTTCCTTTTGTCACCGATGGAGCTGATGATCAGTAATTTGTAGGATTTGGGGTTTTTTTAATCAGTGTTGTCAAACCTGGGATGAGGTGGAATTTAAAACTCTCTCTTATCCAGACCAAATGTTACTTGATATACCACTTTAGAGACTGACAACATTTTTTGCCTCTGTTATCTTCATACATTAGCTGGTTCCATGTGTGGCAGTGAGTTACCTCACTGATTGCTTATTTCCTTTCCTCAAGTCAAAGCCCTCCTAAAAACAGCTTTGAAACTTGTCATCCATTTCTGGTGTAAGTGCAACACAAGGTTTTCTTTAAATCTGACCAGAATACTTTTTTCTCTGTGTGGAAACTATTCTGTTTTGGGGATGAATTCCATTGTTTCTATGGAAAGCTTGAGTTTTCTGAGGTGGTAGTGCGCAAGATATCATTTGAAGCCAGTAAGAGCTGCAGTTACCCAGTATCACTGAAAATCAGGTTTATGTTCCTCTAAAAATATACCCCTTGCCTGCAAGAAAGATGATGATATTTTTGGCTGTTTAGCACACTGCTGAATTATCTTTAAGAGCAGTGATAGAAGCAAAATTGCAAGATAGGCCCTAACAAAGAATGAGCAATTTGTTAATGAAATTGCATGCTGCAAGACTGTAACTCTCAAGCTAACTCACAGAACTTATGCTTGAACTTGACATTCTGACATTCAAGGTACTGTGAGCAAGGCAATGAGGAACCACAGGCATGAGAAACAAATGTATTGAAATGTGTCGTGTTTTTGCTCTTCACAGTTTTTGCCTGTTGGCTTTGTTTTAAGCTCTTTCAAGAGGTGGTTGTCTTCTTACCCATGTGCATAGTACCTCGTGTACTAGAATGTGAGATGTTGAGTGCTGATGGTGAAGTGAATTTTCTTTTATCAGGTATTTTGCTTACTTCATGTCAATATACTTCCTCCTTCTGCCTTCCAAGAGAATTTTTTGGTTATTCTAACCAGTAGTTTAGCTTTATTAGACTAATTATTTAGCCTCATTAAGCTAATTATTAGCTTTATTGAAATTGGCATTGCCCTGAAGAGCACTGAAAATGAGAGGAGCCATAGCAGACCTGAGGCACTGGCAGGCATTGAAACAGGCCAGGGCACACCAGAGCGTTGTGCTTAGAGCTGAGGAAATGGAATTGCTTTCCTGGACAGGCTCTCTGATTCTTGCCTAGGGTTGAAGTTCCAAGGTGTGGGCCTTTCCTACAACAATGGTTGCCTTGTTGCTTCCTCTTCACCACAAAACAAGACAGAGCCATCCACCTTGGGTCTTCCCTTCATCTCTGTCAGTTCTATTCAATCTGATTTCTTCCCCCTTTAAGTGCAGACAATGTTAACTGCTATTTGATGCACTTGTGATCATACAACTGATGTCTAATCAGGGCCGTGCTTGCAATGTTCAGAGCCCTGGGACCAGAAGTAAGAGTCCTGCACAGGTACTGGGGAACCCACTAGATCACTCACTGTGGGTCAGCTGGGTTTTGCAGCTTGACAGGGGCTAAAATGTTTTGTTGTTGTATTTTGTTTGTTGTTGTTTTGGGTGGGGGGGTTGTTTGGTTTTGGTCCCTGTGGAGTATCAGCCCAGTCCTAACACTGAAAAAAGGTGGAGAAATTAAACTTCAATATGTCTTTGATCATTCAGACTCTGAAGAAACTCAGAACAAATCATTGCTGCATCTTTCTGTTTTCAGAACAAGGTTTTTGAGAGCAGTCAAATTCAACAATTACTGTTCTGGAATTTTAAACAGATCACTAAAATACATCAATATTTTTGCTTCCTCCTCATCAAAGTATTTGATTACCATTTGATGATTAGAGGACTTCACAGTCAGAAACCTTTTGCCTCTCACTGTTGTATCCTTTGCAAAGAAAAAGTTGAGTTCAAGACCTGCCCCAGAATTCACGCCTACTTTCTAGCTCCTTTTGAGAGGTCGAGGGGTGTTAAGAGTAGCACATAGCCTACAGAGGGCATACACATAAGTGATACCAAATGGAATGTAAACTGTTTCTGAAATGTCTAAGAGCACCTCTGATGTGGAGCACAGTTCTGAGAATTAGGGCATGCTATTCCTCTACAGTTCTTTGCTGTGGAAGAAATGGACAAGTCAGTGGATTAATTATGTAAAACTTGTATTTAGTTTTGCTTCCCATTAATGATGAGGATAGCATGCATGGGAATTTATTTTTACATTCAGG
This sequence comes from Falco punctatus, assembly GCF_963210335.1. Classification (NCBI taxonomy): domain Eukaryota; kingdom Metazoa; phylum Chordata; class Aves; order Falconiformes; family Falconidae; genus Falco; species Falco punctatus. The sequence continues at coordinate 84,753 of NW_027660057.1, forward strand.
ATTTCTTACAGTTAGCCTATTTTACCAAAGTTAAGATTCAGTCCATTCTCCATCTGACTTTTCAGTTCTTATCAGCGATCCTGACACTTTATTGATGAGATATAAATATGAAATGGAAGACTCTACAAGCTCAAATGCAGCAAAAGAGCTTTTTATAGGGCTGTTTTCCCCCTTAAGCTGTTCTGTTCTGCCTACCCTAAAAAACAAGCAAGCACCAGAAGAGAAGAATTAACAGCAAACAAAATGATATAAAGGGAGACATTTTTCACCTGTCCTTTTTAGAGGGGTAATTGAAAGAGACAGAAGTCAACTAAATTTAGTACACTAAACCAATGTACAGTGCTGTGAGTTCCTCAACCTAATGGATCAAATACAGTTCTTTAAATCCTTCCCATTGCAAATGCAAGGAGAGAGAATAAAAAGAGGCTTTGTTTTCAGAGTTGTTATTCAGTTAACTGTAAAATAATTTCCAAAGATAAAAAGATGTCCTTAATGCTTTACACAGTGTGGATTCAGGTTGGAATCTTTTTGTTTTGCAAAAAGTCTTCATCACCAGAATCTCTTTTCTTCCTTGTTCAGGCATTTAAAACCCACATTCAGACCTGTCAAGTCTTACACTTGGAGAATGAGACTCATTCAGTTGATTCCTGTCTCACATGTTTCTACAGATAGCCTGGATATCAGTCAGAGAGCAGATTGGCTTTACAACAAAGTTAATCTAATGGGTTCATGGGGTCAGTAGCACAGTCCTGCTTCCTTTTGCGGCGCCCTAGTTACGTGTTCCTGCCCCCTTTACTGTGCCAGTGTTGCTCATTCAAGCCTGTGGTGAGCTGGCTAAACCTGCTGAGTGTACATCCCTTTTTTTAAACAGGGGTCGGGGTGGTGGTGGTGTTTGTTTTCAGAAGGAAATATTAAAGCCCCTTTTTATCTAAGAAATAAATATTTTTCCCTCGCCCATAATACTTTAATGTCATCTGTTACTGGACTGGATGTGAATCATTCAGGTACTGGCCAAAAGTAGTTGTTGGGCAGCTCTGAATACATGTTCTGTCCTAAGAGCCCTACACTCTCTGAGAAATTCCAGTCTGCCTTCAGACAGTAGAGAATTAGCCAAATACCTGATCAAGCTGCATCGTCGGCCCTCATCACCGGTATTTTCCTATTGAGAAATACACATCATAAGTTGCATGTGAAAGTCAATTATGGAAAGCAAACTTATGCAGGACGAAAGAACAAATTAAATCCCCTCAATTACCTCCATTTTCTGGCATTGCTTCTAGTACTGGAGCCTCAAGCATCACTAGGTGTTGTCACTCTCAGCATGGCACTTGCACCACACTTTGCTGCTCTTCTGCTAAGCAGGTCACAGGGTTAACTCCAGAATGTCCATTTCAAGCTATTAACTTTGTAATCAGAAGTGTTGAGGAATATGATGAACTGGTTTAGAATAATTTCCAGGGCTGTCAAGATGCACTTGGCTTGCCCCATGACTCCAAGAGACATGCAGTGGAAGCTGAATGATTGGGAGGGACAAATTGGAACCAGTTTGCTTCTAGGCTACCCTGTATGGGTTCTTGTATTATAATAAATGTATGCTTATACAGTGGGTGGATTTGATTTTTCATGAAATGGATTACCAGTAAGTCTATGAGGTGGTCATGACATTATCTTTTACTGTAACATTGAAAGGAAACAAAATACACATCCTTTCACAGAAAAGCAGTGGTCCCCAGGAAAGTCTTTTTGTGTTGGAAGGATAATGAGATCCTTCAGAATTTTAGGCCTTCACCTCAAATGTGCATGCCTGAAGCTTTGTGTGTTATAATTATGAAGGGAAGGTGTCACAATGGAGGGAAGACACAGTCACTCAATATGAGTGATCAGCAGGCTTCGTTTATTGTCCCTTACAGTCACCTTTTATGCCTTGTTATAATTAGCTCATACATATTACAAAAGTTAATGGTTAGTTGCCTAAATATCAAGTCCGCCCCTAGTTTCTCTTCTGTAATTATCTGTTCCCACCTGCAACATTCTTTTCCCACCGAAATCTTCCTGATATTGTGTAACAAGAACAGCCAAGGACAGTGTATTTTTGCTTTACTTCAGATAAGCTGAGAGCGATGTGCATTTTTGTCCAGCCAGCTGGACTATGTCTATGTGAACTTTTTCAGTTAGCCAGTTATCCACAGGAAGGCATTCTTCCCACAAGTGTACTACCTGTTTGAGAGAAAGAGAAATTACAAAGAATGTGGAGTGTAAAATCAGCCTTGATGTTTTAAATAGTATTGACCAGGGACTCTAAAGATTTCCATGGACTGCTTGATAGAGTAGAAAGAGACAATAGAGAATTTTCTGCATGCTGGCTTTGCAGAAACATGTTCTATAATTGAGTGTTTTATTGAGTGCAGCAACAGAGTATACAAAACATTTGGAATCAATAATGATTTTGTACATCTTTCTTCCAAAGTTCCTAAGCTATTTTTCAAACATTGAGCCTTATGGCCTTAGGAGGAGGAACTCATATCTAGGTCCCAGGTACCCTCTTCCTTTTAAAGGCAGGGAAACGGGACCAGTAACACTGTTCATATTGCGCAGCACTACATGCTAAGTCAAGTGGTAAACTGCATATGAAATCCCCACCCAGCACATGCCACTTCATCTCCTGGTCCTTCATACAAGTCCTGAAAAGCATTTGTTCCTTGTTCACTGACCAGCTAAATTATTTAGGAGCAAAGTTAATGCCCTGTGGAGGCCTTGTGGAGTAAAATAGCCTCAGTCTGTTCAGTCAAAGCTAAGGAGCTATCTGTAGTGGAAGTTATACAGGTTCTTCTCTAAACTCCTTTATCTGCCACAAATGAAGAGCAGTGTGGGTATGTCCTGCATTATTTCTCTTGGTCAGTTGCTCTTAAATACCAGGGGTGGTACTGAATTCATCATTTGGCCTCCCCTGGGCTGGGAATTCCATTAATCGCCTTAAGACAGTAAATGCATGTGCTGCATCAACCAAGCATTCACGTGGCTGACAATTTCCCTTTACAAAAGCCCTTTAACAGTTAAAATATAATTACCTGGGCAGACATGAGATGATTGACTGACTAGGTTGTATCATCACCTTAACTGTAATTCTAGGACTCCGCTAGCGTTATGAAGGGAAGAAATTAGCACATTTCTGCCTCTTTATCTGAGGGAAACTTCCTAATGCTTACAAATTCTGATTCTTTAATTATTTGCAACAATAAGTGCAATCTCTCTCATTACATTCTTGAAACCTTCCTCTTTGTATGAGTATGGACATTGAGCTGGTATATGTTTTCTTTGCATTTTGAGGATCTAGTCTTTTCAAAATGATAGATACTATTTTATAGGAAGCTGCTAGTACATCATTAATAAAAGATCAGGTATGTTTACCTTTCGAAATATTGTTTAAAATTTGTCAGTTTTCTAGTAATTCTATGATTGCAATCAGTTCGTAAGTTTGTGGGAAGAATTCTAAATATATATTCATAGAGGATGTTTTCTCAAAAAGGGAAATAACAATGCCTAGCACAAGGTTAAAAAGCAATAAAGGTCTTCTGTTGTTTTTACAAGTCTGATTTAAATGAAAGGTGTTTTGTAATGCTAGTAAAAATAGCTGTGCTTCATTTTCTGAGGGTGGTGAGGGGAGACAAAACTGGTGCCTACACATTCAAAAATTTCAAGGGGGAAATTAGATTGTCAGGAAAGGGTTTGAAATGGATGCTCAGGTATTGTAAGGAGCAAAAATGACAGTGTCCAGCATTCCTAGATTTGGCAGTGTTGAATACAGACTCTTTGAGTAGATATTAATCTTTTGTATTAATTGTAATTAACTCATTACATAAATGTGTTCTGTCTCTGTCTCCTCACTGCTTCCTGTAGCAGTGCGGAAAGAAGTTGACCTTTCGTGTTACCTTAATAGCTGTATATGCAAAATCTCTACTGCTTGCTGGACTGCCTGCTTGAAGCCAGCTATGGCCTACCATCAAAAATTATTTATCAGGTTTCAAGAGCCTTTATAGTGAGGCGGTAAAACCAGTACAGCCACAATATTACTGTACGTGTAGCCCATATAGGGGCTAAGGTACAAGCATGCGAGGTGAGGTTTTTTCAGAAAAAGACTTCTAATGCAACTGCCAGGTACTCACAGAGCGGAGTGTGTCACTGTGTATGATTTTGCCTAAGGACAGAGCAAGGGTGGGAGCAGGAGGACCCACTGACAAGTAGCCCAGGGATGTTTGGGGTGGGATGTGGGACCAAAGCTGAGACTAAACATAAATTCTGCATCCGAGAGTAGATGGGCACTTGCTGATGCTCCATTCTCCCACCCCCCAGTGGAGTCTGCCACGATTCAGGCACAGCAAGGCCAGGGTTAAGTGATGCCAAGGGCCCTCCCACCTGGCAGAGGAAGACTGTGGTAATGGCACATGAGGCTGCTGGAGGCTAGAGAGTGGGCCAGCCCTGTAACTCAGGCTTATCATCACGTGCAAAGCAGCGTGGGCTGTAGAGGGGCCAAGGGTGTGTGAGATCTGGGGTGGCACTGAGCCTGCACGTCCATTCAGACAGCTGTGGGGCTCTGCAGGAGTGTGCTGCCTGGGATCAGGTGAATTAAGTGGTTGCAGTGAGGCTGTCAGGAATTTGTTGTTGTAGGAAAACTTTGTTTTTAACACATGGAAGAAATCCTCCTCACCTGGGTTACAGCTTCCACTTAGCTCCACCTGCAAGTCCATTAAGGCACTTGAAACTTCCCAGTATTTTGGTACACAGCTCAGGCCCCATAAATACACACCAGACCTGCATCACAGCTCTGGCTGAGAGACTGCCAAAGTTTTTAAAACTTTATAAAGCTATAAACATATATGAACCATATATGTACACTGGAAACAATCCAGATGCAAAAATCATCTGAGAAGGGGTGGTAAACACAGTGCCAGTTACTTTTTCATTACATAAAAGCTACAGGTTTTCCTCGGAACTGCAGAGCTCTGACCACGGTGAATTTGGCAAGCGGGCTGGTGTGGCTTAAGGCAGACCTATTTCTGTGCTGGAGAAGTGATTTCACAGGTATCTGGGGGATTTGAGGGAGAAGTAGAGGAGTATCCCTTGTTAGCTAGAAGTGGCTCCATGTATCTGAGCGCCCCTTGAGATGTACCCAGTTTGAGCCTCCTTCTCCACAAGGAGCATTTACAAAAATGTAGCCGTGGGCCTTTGCCTGCATAAAGAAATTTCTGTCATTGCTGGACTACTCGCTGACCTTGTAGTCTTCTGTGCCACATTGCAGAAAAGCAGTGTGCTTATTTAATAGATCTTCACGTGTGTTCAGGACTTAAAGCCAGGTCCCACCAATAAACCACAGGCCTCGACTGACTCCAGTGGGGACCAGTGGTGTAGTGGAAAGACCTTTCAGTAAGCTGAGAAGAGCCCAGAGCAGGGGTCAGGGCCGAGTGGTTGTACTGACAGGAGTCTACATAAAGCGGTAGAGATGTGCCACGAGTAGTGTCTGCAGAGAACTCCACTTGCAGCCAGTTTGTGGCAACGAAGAAGAGGAATTTTGCTAGCAAGTAGTAAGAAAGGAGCTACAAACTGTTTTCAAAAGAAAAGCAAGCTTTAAGCAAGAGGTCTTAGTCTTCCGCCAGAAGGAAGAGGGCTCGGTACTGGGTTGGCCCAAGGCCTCAGGCTGGGCTGCGCCCCCCTGGCACGGCGCAGTAAGGGGGCACACAGCTGCAGTCAGGAGCTTCTCACAGGCCTGGACCTGTCGTGGTTTGAAGGTGTGTTTTTAAAAGAATATTTGTGCTCTCAATTAAACTTCTCAGCTTCTTGCTTCTCTGTTGCGTTACCTCTGAAAGGGTTAACAGGGGAAGGAGCTACACAGCTGAGAGACTTCAGAGGGAAGGGGGACCCAGGGCTGGGAAGGGCTGTGCCCCCCAGGAGGGCCTGGGCAGAGGTGGGGCTCTGCCAGCTGGGTCACTCATCTGGGAGTATGGTTCAGAGGCCCCAGGCCAGAAAGAATAACCGACTGTTCGTCCCGTACCCCCTCCTTTTGCCTTTTCAGTGGCACTAGGGACCTGTTGAAGCCCTGGAGACTGAGGGGTGTCAGCGCAGAAGCCCGTGGGCTGAGCGACGCCATAGGCGGGCAGCGTCAGAGGCCTTTCAGCCTTACCCTGCACACATCCATGGAAGAGCTCCTTCTCTGAGGCCCTCTGCACCCTCCCTGTGCCACGGGTCCTGCCACCCTGCCATCGGCCCAGGACACCGTGTGGGAGAGCCAGGCTCATGGGGGAACTGCTGCGCCCACAGCCCCTGCCAGCTGCTCACTGGTCCCTTGGCAAGCACTGCTGTTCTGGAGCTAGTTTGGGGGGGGTGGGTTTTTTTTTTCTTTTGTCTTCAAATGCCTTCAAAAGATAATTACAAGGGGTTGGGGCCATTTGCTCAAGTTACTTTTAATCCTCACAGTGGTTATAATGAAGTGAGTACTGCACATCCATTTTACTAAAATAGAGTACAAGAACACACTTGACTTTCTCTCTGCAGACGAAAAAGGACAGATCGTTAAGAAAACAGATTTCCTTTGGAAGAGCTGCAGACTGAGTCTTTTAGACCAGCTGAGATCTTCGGTAAAGGGCTTTTGGATGCTTCCTTTCCCCCAGTGCTGATCCCAGCATCATTGCAGGTTTTATCTCAAAGCAGACAGGCTTACTTCCACAAGAACACCAGTAAAAGTGTGCTAGTGAATAGGAGAGATGTCCGTAAGAGAAAAGCAGGTAGAAACATCCCTTACCATGAACAAACACTTTTCTGAAGATTTCCATTTTGTAATACTGGCAGGTGCCATTCCCTCATGGTTCAGGTGAGTGTTGGGGATTTGGGTGTTTAGGTGCTGGCTGGCTTGCCTCAAGCTGAGTGCCCAAGGTACTGGTAGAGGACAGATGTTTTCACATTCAGATCCTCCTTTCCCAGTTCTTTACTGCTCAGAAGTTGCAGCACATACGCAGATGCATACTCACTCACTATTTCCTGAAAAATTGGCTTCTCAGAGCTGCTCTTGAAAGAAGCGTTGTCGTGCAGTCTCTTACAGAGGAACCAATGACAGGGATTTAAATCAAGCCCTTCCTGTCGAAAGAGTACGTAACTCCCTATCCAGAGTGCATTTTGAAGCTGAGATTACATTGCAGCTTTCAAGCTAGATATGTTTTATATAAAATAATTATGCGGTCTTGTGTTTAAGATATTCACTCAAGTTTCAGCCTTTGGTCTAGGAAATGCTTATTTCCCAAAGTGGAACAATGTCACTAGGAGAGATTCATACCTCAAACAGCCTTACTGCTTCAGGGCTGGGGTGCTGTCCTGGGAGACTGAAAACAGGGCTGTTCCATTCCAAGTGATCTACCCAAGCATTGCAATTTGTGAATAGAAGTCAGAGGTGAAAATGGGGCAGGTTGGCATCAGCACTTTTGTAACAATTTAGACTTTCATTTTCTCTGCTCTTTTTTTTTTTTTTTTTTTTTTTTTAAGGGGGGGGAGGGAAGTTACCAAAATAATTCATTTCAATCCAAACAAAATGCAGTGATTTTATCTTTGCTACAGAAAACACAAAAATATATTTGGTTCGGATGCATTTGATTTTTGTCTATTTCTTCTTTTGTTTTGGTTCACCTGGTAAATAATATTCTCAAATATGATTAGAGGAGTCTATGCAGAGATTAATTGAGCAGAAACTGGTTCATAATTTCATAAATCTTTGCTCAATGGACTTGGAATTGTCTGTCAAAGCTTTGATTGACATGACAACATTATGATGCATTTTTGTCCGTGGTGACTCATCCAACATCCTTTGCTAGGATGGAAGAGAAGTACATTGCTTTTTCATATCTACTGAGGGGTACAAACACCAGGAAGGGATAGGGATAAATTACTAATATGCATGAATCTTTTGCTTTTGTGTCATCCTGCCATTCATCATGTCTTTCCCCAAGTTTCTTAATGTCAGGACTCACTAGGATGAAAGTATTAAGTTAAAGGTAACTGGGGATTGAAGCTTTTAACACAAAAGCACCATTGATAAGGTTTTGCTTCACTGTTCTGCAATTCAAGGGGACTTTGAAGTCCACATATGTAAATGGCATAAGTAAACTCTGAATGACCACTAAAAATAAACCTGTTTGCTATTTAATATTTTATAGCACTACTGAATATGTTTGTTACTTCAGAGATGTGAAAAGAGAAGACCTCATCCTTAGTTGTCTCTGCAGAGCATTTGCAGACAAAGAAGTCAGCATGCACTGGTACGATCCTTGTTATAATCATACTACTACTCCACTACATTTTCAGAGTAATGAAAATATATTCTCCTTTTGGAATTACGGGATTCAATCCTTTGCCCTGTGTTAAACAGATAGTAGCTCAGACTAAGTGATTTTAGTAATCCTTCATCCCTTAAAAAATGTTAACCAAATCTACTACTACGAGTTACAAAAAATGCCATGGCTGTATTAAGGTGTTTCACAAAAGAACTTTTGAACTCTGGATTATAATGAAAAGCTCATTCAGAAAAGAGCAAAATAGTTAATTTTGCAGTGAGAGTGAAACACGTTCTTTGAATTTCCCAAAGAAGGTTTTCCTGTGGTAAACTCAGCCAGGTGAGATCTCAGGAGGAATAGTAACCAGAAAGTGATTCCTGTGATGTTTAGACTTGCAGTTTGCTGTTTTGAAATGTGCCACATAAACTGACTGACAGAAATGTTCATTTTCAATTAGGTGTCACTGATGGAGCATCTGTACTTCTTTGAGAGGGTGCAGTGCACTCCAGTCCTGCATTGTTAGGTTCTGCCACCGTTAATTCAGAAGTCAGTGCTGATTTCTGCTTCACATTCTCCTATGGCAGCCTTAAATGTCTTTCATTTGCCATGACAGAAGATAGGTATCAGTCTATTTTCTTTCCTTTCTCACTGTATCCCAACTTGAACTGAGCTTTTGGTGGGCTCACCCCATGCTTCCCTTATTATCACATTTAAGGCATCCAGGTGGGGAGACAGAATGGAATAAGACACCAGCCCTCCATCTGTTAAAAAACAAGAAAAAAAAGAGAAATGAAATACAAGGTTTTATTGTTCTTTAAGTAAGTAAGAACAGATACAGTCCGTATGTCAAGGCCAAACTATATCCTACTAAATCTATCCCTTGAAGTCTTCCATTGGGCTGACCAAGGATAGATGGTAAACTGTTATCATTTGATATGGGATTAGGTCAAGTCAAAGTTCAAGTTTGAAGGTAACAGTGAGAGTCTCAGTTCAGCTGTCAAATGTGTTAGTTTATATAATGAATAGCACATAGTCAGCATCTTTGCTACTGTTCTGCTAGTGGGGAGATTCATTTAGCCACAGATCTCCACACTCTTTAGAAGTCTAAAATGGCAACACGTATCTGTTCTAACTTAGTATCTGAATATCAATACAATCTTTATTCTTTTGGAGAAGAAAAGAATTTAGGTCTAGGATGTACTGGCCTAAAATATAAGACAATTATTTTTTGATGCATTTTCATCAATTGCCTCTGTGTTTCTGTTTTCTTTGCATATTTGCCAAACGCCTATCACATGAATTTATCAGGACATTTAAGCTTTTGAAGATACTTCAAGGACAAAATGCTTAAAAGTTTTTATGATGGCTGGATGAAAAGTGGGATGATGCAAAAAACAAGGGTTCCTTTTGTCACTTTGCACTAAGCTTGTAGAATGTAAGTTATACAGAGATATTATAAAATGGCACATATGCATAGCGTCTTAACCATAATGGAAAATGTGTGTCAAGGTAACACAGTTGATTTGGTAACATACCTGTATGAAGAATGATGTTGCTGTCTGCTGGGAGAGGGGGGGAAGAGAGTAAGACATTCCGCCCCTCTACCCCTTGCCCTTAACATATTCTTATCATGTCTGAGACATATATTTTTAACCTAGGAATAAGGAGATTGAGGTCAAATCTCTATTCTGTGTGCTTCTTTTTAAATCCCTAGGGAATCTGTCCTTTTTTGAGTAAAACGGTGAGTCTAGCCTATAGCAGGTCAGGGAAAGGCTGCTGAGTACTTCCTTCCCTTCAGTTTCTCCTGCCCTTTTTTACTGTGGCACCGAAGGCCGCTGCTGCTTGGGAGCCCCCATCTCTAATACAACAGCCCAACATTCTTGTTGAAGCTGAGTAAGCTTGGTTTCGGCTAGCTAACGACTATGAAGTCGTTCTCCTGAAGTAGTGGAGTCATAGTATACTACCATGTGTGGGTGAGTGTCCCGCAATCCAGGGGAAAAGTGTCTGAGCTGCAGCAACAGCAAACTAGTTGTCCGATACAACAGCTGAAGGGCAAGTCTGGCGTTTCCCCTGTTCCAGCCCTGCAGTCCTGCTACTTCCTTTGCTATTTGGTGAGCACAAGGACCGTTGAGCTGACTGGACTGACCAAATAGTGAGTCTCCCCTCGAAAAAGACCATTATTATAGTCATAGAGCAAACACCCTAAAAATCATTCTTCTTGTTGAAGTTTTATAAGAAATGTATATATATATATATATATAAATATAAAGAAATATTTAAAGAACTGTATAGATCTGTGCTAGAAAACCTAGGACATCTACTTACAGGTAGTACAGTAGAACTCTTTCTTAGTGATTCAAAACAATCCATCCAAAACACAAGTTGAGGAAAAAATTGTGTTGTTTTTGACTCAGTTACTGTACTCTGTCAGCAGCACATTGCTGGAGATAGAAGAGAAGAATTAATGTCTTCTGGAAGCGTACAGTGTCCAAAAGAAACGCAAACACAGCATCACTAAATTTGCACCCCAATCTAGAATGTTAACTGTGTCCTCAGCAGCATCAAAACAGGTTTGCAAATGCATGAAATTTATAACTATTGCATGTATTGTTGCGATGACATAACAAAAATAAAAGGCATACCCAGTGACTAATGTTCACTCTGATTGAATACTTATTTCTATTGAATTTTAAACTCGCTGGGGTAAAAACTTGGGAAAACAACTTCTTTCTGGAAAGGATCCCTTTAGCAAGTGCTGTGACCACTCCTTAAATGGTTTTCAGTTCATTGGTCCCCCTAAACAGTTCTCCAGTTCAGCTCATTCTATTATGCACGTGTGAAATAGGTTTTTTTTCTAGCCTGAAGTTTTCTTTTAACCTAAATGTAGATAGCTTAAATTGATATCACCTAGGCTCTTTTACCTTTATGCTACTCTGTTCCAATAGCCATGATGTTTTGTTTGCCTGTCAGATGGGCGAAGTGTGTGGTTGCAGAATAGTAGTGCTTTTTTGTCTGTGGGGCACGAAAACAAGGGTGTATTGGAACCCTGCTGTTACAGGTCTGAACATTAAAGCTTGATCTGTTCAGGCATTCCTGCTTGGCAGCATTTAATCCTGGCACAGAAAGGCAATTCTGAAGTCCCTGCGTAGGTGATAGTTCAGTTGAGTAGCTTAGCAGCAGGCTACTTCTAGATCTAACAAAAAAGAGTGAACAGAATAGTGATTTGAATTTGAAAAAAAAAAAGGGGCGGACACGACACACCAGAATACAGTAATATTATCCGGAAATCCTGTGTCTTTGCATCTCATGTACATTCTCATTGTTTCTTCACTCCTTTCCTGTTTGCACAGGTGAAATGGACCAGCACTTCATCTGGCAAGTTGTTTTTCTTCCCTTCCTCCTGAAGGGGAGGCAACTCCCTGAAACTCCTGGAGAGCAGACAGAGATAAGGAGCATTAGATGCAGGAGCTGGAGCAGCATCAGAAGACTGAGGCCTATGAAGTCTTTAGCAGGAGAGCACAAGACAGACAAAAAGGCAAATCACACAGACAAGGTATTGAATGGGACAAAAATATGTGCCTGGAACAACACAAGATTCCCAGCTGGTTGTGCAGACTGACGCTCGTTTACAGCCTTTGATGTAAAGGCTTGTTAAAACGTGGATGCTCATCTCAGGGAGCTCATCTGTGGACATGAAACAGAACATTTTTCTTCCTGCAGATCCAGGTTTCATAAACGTGACATACAGCAATATACACTAGAAACAGCAATTGTCATCAGCAGTGACCAAACCATTGTTAATTGTTCTCCATTGTTCTGGTATTGCTTGTTAAAGAAAATGTGTTTTGAATTCAGAAATTTAAAGTGCTGAAGCAGTTAAAGTGGCAGAACCAGGCCTCGTCCCCAGTATAGCCCTAATCCAAGGCTGGTTTAACACCCACTCCAGTTAATCAGTGGGAGAACAGAGAAACAACAGATGATCAACTTGTGCACACAGGTGCTTGCAGAAACGCAGGTGTTTCTAGAGAAATCAGTAGATGTGAATAGGAATTGCTTGTTCAAAGACTTAAGTGTGCTTGAAGGAGTGTGTGAGTTAAAGCTGGCAGAGATCACGATCCCAGGAGGAGCCTGGAACCGAGGCAGAGACTGGAACCGAATAGATCAATCAGCTGGGACAGGGTCAGGTGATGGATTTGCAGAACTGACAAGACCAAAGGAAACTTCTATAAACTTCGGACGTTGACTAATGATTTGATAAGTGTATATACGCCGTGCTGTATCCCTTTGCTCTCTGCCACTCGCTGGGGTGGTGGCCTAGCTCTGACTTGTGATTAAAGCAAACAAATTATAACAAAGTTGTGATTATACCAAACCAATGCTGCCAGCAACTAGGTGAGATCGCCTGATGAGACTTGGACATGGGTAATTCCAGACACAGACCTGAAAGTGCTCTTGCGTTTAAATTTTAAAAATTGCATACTGGTGAGGAAGGTAATGAATTCGGTAAGAATGGAAAATACACCCAGCATTGAAAAGGAGGCACCCCTTGCTGAGTTTTTAGAGAATTGGGAAAAGATATCCCTGGCACAGGCTTTGCTGAAATGAAAATTCATTATTTTGTGCCAGGAGGAATGGCCATTCCTGACTCATACTAGAGGAGGACCCATGGATGTGTGGCCTCCTAGAGGAACTTCTAAGCCTCATAAACAAAAACTTTGAGAATAATTTTAGAAGATTTTGGCAGCCAGGATATTGATTATTGGTATATATGGTATAATTGGGCACAGCAAAGATGTAAATCACCTAGAAGAAGGGTCCTAGCTAATGCAACTGCAAATTTATTTTTTTTTATTTGTTAGTTGTTTAACGTATTCTCACCCTCACATACCCTTCCCCCGAGTTGTTTGCCTCAGTATCATGTTTGGAGAGATTCTGTGGATTAGTTAATAAATGTTAACTAGTTATTTTGCCCCTTCCAAATCTTTCATCTTTGTGCATTACATGCCCAAAATGTGGGTGAAAGGACAGGATAGAGGCTTTTCTATTCTAATGTACTTTATAGGCTTTCTTTCCAACTAATCACCACCAACAGAGAGAGGAACAAACTCCAAAGCAGGGAACATCTTGAGATTTGCCTGTGGCACACTGTGAGCTCACAGGAATAACTTAATCGCCACTCATCCTCTTGGCTTCACACTACTACTATAGCAATCTCTGGACAACACTGTTTTCTTATGGTACATACGCACAACTGTTCCAGTGCTTCTCATCTCTCCCCAGATCAGCATGTCCCTGACATCAAGTTAGTTTCAGTTTCCCTTCTGGAATTTGACTACTATTAATTAAACAAGGACCTCACAGATAAAGACAAACTACAAGAAGGAGTGTCAAATGCATCTATCAAAAAAAAAAACCCCAAGCCACTTTCTTGTAGAACTTTAGTCCCTTCATTTTTTAGTCACCAGGAATCAGTGTGGGATGGCACACAACGTATAGTCTAAAGCAGTAAGCATAATGCCTTCAAAGACACCATGTACTCCCAGAGGAGTACAATGTCACTTTCCTGACTCACAAGGGAGAAAATGAATTGTGGCAGCTGAACATCCAGCCTTCAGAAAAAGACGGAATGCAGCACCAGCCTGTGGACGGGGCTGGCTGACCGGTGGGACGCGTGCTGCTCTCTGTACACAAGAACAGCCAGTTCTCCCCAGCCAGCTGCGTGCAGCTGTGCAACACAGGAGAAAACCAGAAGCACTCCAGAGATGAAAACAGCAAATGGATGAAAATTTGTGATCCTATCCCAAAAAATCTGAGTAGGTAAGGCATACTTCAAGGACAAAACTCCATGCTTTTGCTTCGTTGAGAACTCTGTTATTTCATCTTCCCTCCTCAGGCTTCTGCTCAGCGTTTCCAGCCGTATCAGAGGGCTCATTCTGCAGCTGCCGAACCTGGGACAACTCCTCCGCCCAACGTGGGTTATTCACTGACTGTCAAGTTCCACCACCGAACGAGCTCGTCTGAAAAAGCCCGAACAGCAAAACCCTTGAACCGTCGATGCCCGGCCTGGCAGCCACCCTGACAGCGGCAGCTGCATTTTACCCGAAAAAAGCCTCCTGCAGCATGTGCGCTCCCGTGAGGGGCCCGTTCTCTCTAATCCCCCCCGGAGCAGTTTCCCCCGTGCCCGGCCGACCCCCCCTGCCGCGGGGGCTCCGCAGGCGCCGCTCCCTGCCCGCACCGGGGCTACCGGCACCCGCGCCAAGGCAGCGCCCGGCGCACCGGGCCCGGCTGAGCCGTCACGGCAGGGCCGGGGGCGGGGGGGCTGCGGCCCGGCTGCGGGGGAGGGGCTGGGGCGGGGGGCAGCTGCGCGGGGCGAGCGGGGCCGCGGCAGGCGCGGGGGGGCTCTGGGGAGGCGCCAGCCGCCGCCCCCCCGGCTCTCGGGACCCCCGGGCCGCCCCCCCGGGGGCGCGGCGGAAGGAGCCCCCCCTCGGGCCCGCTCGCCCCCCCCCGCCGGGCTCGCCCCCCGCAGCAAAGCGCCCCCCGCGCCGCGCCGGCAGCCCGGGCCCCGCCGCTCCGGCCCGCAGCGCCGCCAGCCCCCGGCACGGCCCGGGCAGCGCGGCCGCAGCCGAGTGCCGGCAGCCGGCACCGCCCGGCGCTCCCGGCACAGCGCGGCCGCCCCCCGGCAGCGCAGCCCCCGGCCCCCCGCGCAGCCCCGCGTCCCCCAGCGCGGCTCCGGCCCCGCTCCCCGCCCCGGCCCGGGCCCCGCCGCCCCCCGGCGCTCTCCCCCGCGCCCGCCGCTCGCCGCCCCGGCCCCCGCTCACCTGCCCCGGCGCGGCCGCGGCCCGGCGGCGCTCAGCGGCCGCTCCGCTCCCTGCCCCGGCCCCGCCGCCGGCAGCCGCCCCGCTGCCCGCCCCGGGGTCCCCCCGCCCCCGGGTCCCCCCGCCCCCGCCCTCAGCCGCAGCCCTGCGGGGAAAGGGGCCCTGGCCCGACCCCTCCCCCGGGCTCCCTCGCAGCCCCTCGCCCGGCGCCGGGGGGGCGGCGGGGGGTTACTCGGGGCACGGGGAGCGAGCCCCGGGAGCGAGCCCGCTGCGGGGCTGGGGGCCCCCGCGCCCCCCCTGCCCCGGGACGCCTCGGCCGGCGTTCCCCGAGCCGCGCTCGCCGTTCCGGGGGGCTCTGCGACGCTCCCCTCCGTGCCCGCGCCGGGACGGGCTCCCCAGGGCACGGACGCCCCCCGCCCCAGACCCGCCCCCCCCCGGCATGTGGGCACGTGAAGGAGACCCCAGCGGGGCGCGGAGGGGCTGGGGCGGGTGCGGGGCAGGGGGCAGCTGAGCTGAAGGGGGCGCTGGGCGAGCGGCGCAGCTCGGAACGCGGCGCGTCCTCTCGCAGGCCGAGCGGGCTGGACTCTGAACGCCGCTGTTACGGCTGCTCGTTGCGGGTTGGCACACGTGCCTGGCACAAAAGCAAACGCTCCGGCTGGTGCTGGAAAATGTCTCATCCCTTCCGTACCGGTTCCGCCTGGGACAGTTAATTTCCCCCCGGTAGCTGGCACAGCCCTGTGATTTGCTGTGGGATGAGCCCCAGGCTGGTAACGCCGTTGCAGTCGGTGTGCGCTGCCCGGCAGCGCCGGGGGCTGCAGCTTCTCGCACCACCGAGAGGGCTGGGGGCACCAGAGGCTGGGAGGGGACACGGCCGGGACACTGGCCAAAGGGCTGTGCCTTACCTTATTTCATGCTCAGTGTATAAACCGGGGGAAAGCTGGCCAGGGGGCAGTGCTCGGGAGCCGGCTGGGCAGCAGTTAGTGGGAGGTGAGCAACCGCCTTGTGCATCACTTGTATACTCTAATCCTTTTCTTATTCCACTTCCTTTTCTGGCCTATTAAACTGTCTTTATCTCAACACACAGATCTGACACCAGCCACACCCTGCCACCACCACCCCAGTTCTATTCCCAAACCCGCTGGGGTGGGGTGGGAGGGGGCGTGGGGCAGGACAAAATGAGCCAAAGTGCCACCTGTGGTATTTAGCTGCTTGCCGGGTTCAACCACAGCACCGCCCTTGCAGCACCGCTCAGGGAGATAACCCCACGAGGCCGCAGGACGAGGCTGTACCATCATCAGAATCCAGGCTTACGGATCCACCGCAACAGCCACAGCCCTTGCGCTGCTGCTGCACGTCTTGCTCGCTTGGTCAATAAAGCCAAAAGTGTAAAACTTCAAAGAGCAAAATGAAAAATAAAGAACAAATCTCGGTAATTCACTTTCTACTAAAAAGGTGTGGGTATGTTTATGTGCATCCAATAAAAATGCTTACAGTGTGGAAGTGTTTGATTTTTGTTTTGCATTAATCGAACTTGCATAGCTGTGAACTGGTACTGTTAAATTATCCATCTCCAAAATACACAGTTATAATTTGACTAGGGTATTTTTTTTTTGTTACATAATTAGGAGTGACATCTGGCCAGCTGTGCTGCCCAAGAGAGATGCTACTGATCTGCCAGGGAAACGTCCCATTGCAAGACGGAGACAAACAAAGTACTTCAGAGCACTCCTTCAAAATATCGGGGAAAATCCCATAACATTCAGTTGCATCTTTTTAAACATTGATGCCAAAATGGCACAGAGTAATGGCTCAGAGACAAATTTTGTCTTTAAGCAGCAAAGGTATTTATTTTGTGCAACATTGGGGAGCTAGCCGGTTCGCACCGGACAAACTAACCCCAAAGTTTTCAGTGAAAAGTCAGGTAATTTATACAGTTTTCATGAGAGGTTACAACATCTTTACATACATACTCATTTGATTTCGACATCTAATTATTCTATTCATAATAGGTGGGATCTAGGTGGAGTAAACCTTTCAATTTTCTTTGTTCAACGATCTCTTGACTCAGGGTCTCCTTGTGTCCTTCAGGTGCCCACCTTATCTTTTCTAATTATTCAGAGTACATTCCTTTAACATGGTCAGTGGAACCTTTTCTAATTATTCAGACTACATTCCTTAACTTTAACACCGTGTGGAACGGAACAGGCCATGCCCGTCATTTGTCATTTATCTTATCTCAACACAAAGTTTTTCATCTTATCTCAACACAAACAGAGCATCACCCAGAGCATTGTACCAAACCCATCCTGACTAATCTTTTTAAGAGCTTGCTCTGTTTCAACATTGAGAACAAATCCCTAACTGCTTAGAGACATCTAATAAATTATGTGCTTCAGCTATTGGGCAGTTGCAGTTTAAACAATGCAAGTCACTTTGTAAACTTTATGATTTGAAATGTCTTTTAAAGTTTCATTTATGATAGAAAATCAGTGAGGGAAGAGATCCTCCATTGTGTTCTACTTCTAGGTGGGGAAAAAATACTAATCAAATCCCCAGTGCTGCAATGCATAAGGCTACCAGAAAGGACAGGCAGATTCGCCAGCGCTTCTGGCTGTACTGAAGCGTGCAGAGGAGCACGTTTGTGGTACCTCGACTGCTACAAGTGAGAGCCCAAAGAGCAGCGATTTCATCAGCTTTTGGAAGACGGGCTGTGCTTGGGTCTTTGTAAAAAGATATTTTTTTATTATTTTTTTTTAAAGAGAGTGAAAAGCCTTGCTACTGCTGACTTTTACTGCCACATGTCATCTCTGAAGATCCACTCTGATGGGAGGTTCATAAAATGCAACTTCTTTCAATGAGCAAAATTTCTGCCTTGGAAAACCTCTTTCCATCCAGAATAAAAAATTACACGCTGTAGGTTAGGGAAAAAGGAAATAACTGAGGTGGTAACTCACGAAAACCACATCAGGACTCACTGTCACTAGTTAAGAGGCTGCTAATGCTTCTTGGGAAAGCCTGGACCACATGTGGAAGTGATACCAGTTTGTCCCGTTTTGTCCATGTCTCTTCTTTGACCCCGATTGCTTTCAGTACGAGTGCCAGTATCTCAGTAAGGTTTTTGAGTATTGCTGTAAGATATTGCCAGAGCTTATTGACTGAAAAAGCATAAATCTTTTATCATGAAAACAAAGTCTGTTTCTTCTGAACATCTGAACTCTTACAAACAGTTTCCTTTTTTAGTACAGAACTGTTTTCAGTATCATTTAGCAGTAAGCACACAGAAACAGAAGATGATGCTTTCAGGAAGAGAAATTCAATGGAGGGAAGTAAGGTTTTGTCCTGGTTTTGTTTGGGATACAGTTAATTTTCTTCTTAGTAGCTGGTACAGTGCCGTGTTCTGGATTTAGTAGGAGAATAATGCTGATAACATGCTGATGTTGTAGTTGTTGCTAAGTAGTGCTTACTCTAAACCATGGACTTTTCAAGTTTCCCACGCTTTGCCAGCAAGGAGGTGCACAAGAAGCTGGGAGGGAGCAGAGCAAAGGGATATCCCACACCACAGAACCACCGAACCACCCCATCATGCTCAGTATAGAAACCGGGGGGTTCACTGCTGGGGGACTGGCTGGGCATAGGTCAGCGGGTGGTGAGCAACTGTACTGTGCATCACTTGGGTTCTTTCCCCTTTGGGTTTTACTCCCTTCTCTTTTTCATTACAATCATTATTATTATTGTATTTTATTTCAATTATTGTTCTTATCTCAACCCACAAGGTTTAACATTTTCCTGACGCTCCCCCCATGCCCACCTGGACACACACCTGGCTCATGCCCAGCTGTCACCCAGACCCCCAGGCCCCTTCCCCCCAGGCCCTTCCCAGCCCCCTGCCCCAGCCCGCAGCGCTGCGGGGGGCTGGTGTGCCCCACGGGCAGGACCCAGCGCCGAGCCTTGTTGAACCTCGTACCGCTGGCCTTGGCCCATCGGCCCGGCCTGCCCAGATGCCTCTGTAGTGCTCAGTGCGTGCTCACAGCCCAGATGCCCAACCCTATCCTGGGCTGCATCAAAAGAAATGTGGCCAGCAGGTCGAGGGAGGTGACTCTGCCCCTCCGCTCTGCTGAGGCCACACGAGGAGTACTGGTGGCAGCTCTGGAGTCCTCAGCACAGGGAAGACCTGGATGGAGCTCTTGGAGCAGGTCCAGAAGAGGGCCACAGAAATGATCAGAGGGACGGAACACCTCTCCTACGGAGAACGACTGAGGGAGTTGGGATTGTTCAGCCTGGGGAAGAGAAGGCTCCGGAGAGACATTATCACTGCCTGTAATACTTAAAGCAGGCCTATAAGAAAGACAGAGAGACCTTTTACCAGGGCCTGTAGTGACAGGACGAGGGGCAATGGTTCTAAACTAAAAGACGGTAGGTTTTGCTTGGCCGTGAGGAAGAAATTCCTTACAACGAGGGTGATGAGATACTGGAACAGGTTGCCCAGAGAAGCTGTAGATGCCGCATCACTGGAAGGGTTCAAGACCAGGCTGGGCAGGGCTTTGAGCAACCTCACCTAGTTGACAATGTCCTTGCCCATGGCAGGGTGTTTGGACTAGATTATATTTAAAGGTCCCTTCCAACCCAAACCATTCTATGATCCTGTGATCTCATGGTGTGAGTATTGGCAAGACAAAATGTGACAATGCAGTAGGTATTGCTGATGTCTGTGCAAGCAGCAAGTATGAAAGTGATTAAAATTGTACTTGGCAAGAAGGGACTTTGCGTGCATGTGTGTGCTAGGTATCTGTATTGCTTTGAAGTTGTACTTGCTGGACACACTAAAATCTGGTAACGGATTTCAACAGTAGAACAGTAGTAGCTGGTGTGGCATGATCTAACAAGATGCCCGGTTTACTCAGTATCATACTATCATGCAAAAGCTGACACAAAAATAAATTCCTCTAAAAAGGAGGGGAAAAAAATTACCCTTTTTTTTAACACTGTGGAACAGGCCACAGGCGCTCTGACTGTGATTGAAGCTGTATCTCAGCTGCAGTCTGTGAATCCTGAGTGCTTCCCAGGAAAGCTAAGGCACAGCTCCCATCCGGGCGGTAAGGCAAGGCTGTGCAATCCCACCTCTGCTCACGCAGGGTATGCCAGTGCCACCGCACACCCGAGTAGGAGAGCCGCACTCCCTGCAGCGCTCCCGCACCCCAGGGATTTGCTGCATGTACCATCTCCTGCCTACTTTGCCCCAGTTCTCGAGCAGGAATGCATGCAGGCTCTTTGCCCCAAGCTCAATAGAAAAGCATTCCACAGCGCTACTTTTTTTTTTTTTTTTTTAATACATTAGGCGATTTCTTTTTTTGTTTCTTCCTAGCAGTGCCCATGAGTGTCTTGCAGCCTGCCCCAGCCCAGCCACTCCTTGGGCTCCCCACCCCCTCGAGTGGGGGTCACCTCAAGCCTGGATGAATTTTTTTTGCCTCTAGGCAGGACGGTTAAAGGCAGTTTAGCTCCTCTTTTCCATGAATCTTCAAAGTGCTCTGTAACTTTGGGGAAGCTTTAGCAATGTCAGATAATATCTGTATGTGGAAGGAAAGAAATTCTGACCTCATTGCTCCCATATAGTCCACCGTGCTCCATCATTTGGTGTTTCAGACAGGAGGCGGCTGGAGCCCTAGCAGGTGCCCGGTACCTCATCTAATACGGGAAACCTCTTGGCCCGCAAAGGTCAAGGATGAACCATGTATTTTCTCTTTGCTTACAAGACTTGAAATAAATCAACATGGTCAGGAACCCACAACCAGAGATTTCAATCCAAACCAGGACTAAGTAAATGAAGGTAAGATCTATCTAGGATTTAGACACTAAAACTGAAACACATGAACAAGTAACCTCTATCAAACTTTCCAAACCCCTCAGGTTTTTCTCATCTCTAGCCTATCTCCACTTACAATAGTGATGCAAAGAGTTAAAAAAGCAGTGAATATTATGTATATGTTATCTGGTGTTCAATGCAAAGGTGATGGTTTCCAAGGCAGTACTGTCTCAGAATTTCAAAGTCGCTGGTGTTCATGTTACATAGAGTACCACTTGGTGGTCATTTGGAAGGCGCTTCTACTTCTGTATAACTTTCTTCTAGGTTGGGTACAAATATTCCTGGGAGGCTAAAACAGAAATGTATTTTGTTTAGATACAAGTCTTAGGCACGCGTTAGAAAACTGTAATGAAAATATATCAGCACTTAGTAGTATCCAATAATATAAAAAATGCTATTCAGAACATCTTCAACTACATATATATGTGTGTGCATCTATATATAGGTATAAAGGTACAATACGTACATGCATGTAAACACAGACACACAGAGGTATTCACAACTTGAACTGTATTTGTAACCAACCTGAAATACTGCAGCAAAAGTTCATTCTGGTGAACCATTAATATAGTATTTTCCAACTTTGGGCTCTAACCATAGTTACAATGTTAACACAACAAACTAAAGGTTTTGCTATCTGCTGTCCTAGCTTTTTGCTATCTTTTTTGCTACCCTCATGAACATGTCAGAACCCAGAGTTCCTATACGGGGACAGTAAGAGGACCCTGCCTAGTGTAAAGCTGTGCAGCTACTGTGCATGCTTGCAGCCGTGAGCCCTGGGTGCCCGTTGATGGTAATGCTTCCTTGGATGGAAACATTTAGCACACTGGCACAAAGGGCAGCGAACCTTCGGCGCCCAGGTGCTGAATCATTGCCGCAAGGTTCTGACTTTTGCTGGAGAGGCATTCCCTGATGAGCAGCAATAAAAAGAAGCGGACGATGTGGATGAGATCTTCACAGGGCTCATGGCATCTCCCTCCTGCAGCTTCCAGAGGAGCTCTTGGTTAGTCCTGCTCAGCTGCTACATCTCCTCCATTTCTTTCTCAATGTATTCTTGAAGATTCGCATTCTCCTCTGACAATGGCCTGGAGAGAGAAGGACAACATGGTGGCATTAACGCAGCCAGCACTACACAAGAGGCATGGCCAGGCAGGACCCCGAGCACCTCAGTCCCATCCCATCCACCTGCCCTCAGGGCTGCAACTGAGTTTGCCCCAGCTGGGGCACAGATGTCCCCGGTTCTCTTCACTGCTGGGCTAAAGAGGGATCTCCACAAGTCACAGCTGCCCCCCATGCCTGACTGCGCCTCTGGCTGTGCCTGTGTCTTTGCTCTACACCCCTCCGAGGCAGCCCAGCTGCCAAAGCTTAGATGGGCTTTTGACCCAGCAAGGGCCTGGGTCAGTGGGCACTTGTGCCCCCTGCACGTGCTGCTCCTTGGCCAGGGCTTCTGTTTCTGCACCAAGAAGACAAGGGGCTTCAGAGATCCAACCAACGTGGTCTGCCACAGCAATGGCACCTCTTCAGGTGACCACTAAGCAGCACAAAGTGCAGGTGGGCTCCTTAAATCCTGCT
This sequence comes from Falco punctatus, assembly GCF_963210335.1. NCBI lineage: Eukaryota > Metazoa > Chordata > Aves > Falconiformes > Falconidae > Falco > Falco punctatus. The sequence continues at coordinate 107,312 of NW_027660057.1, forward strand.
TTCTCCCCAGCTTCAATGCCTGGCTCCAGCCACCTTTGCCCTGTGGCATTTCACAACCCAGAGGTGCTTGCAATGCTGCCTCATTTTTTTCTCCAAAGCAGCACAGCAGCTAGAGCAGTCCCCAGAGGGGGACAGTCCTGAGTTTGAGGCCCTCTTCTGTCTGACTGAGGATGAAAAGCCAAAGTCCCAACTCTGTGGACAGCTGTGACTCTCACCCTTCTTTCTCAACCCTGCCACCAAAGCTGTGCCGTGAGCCGAAGAGCATTTGTGGAGTGGCAGAGCAAGAGCAAAGAGGTGAGAGAGAGCAGCTGCATCCCTGACTTTTCCAACTAGCTGCTCCTGCACAGAAAGGGAAAGGAGTATGCGCTCTCTGTGCATTTTTAGCTGATGTCCTGATGTGGGATGCAGCTCAGCTTCGAGGCCTTCCCTCTCCTCTGTCATTGAGGCTATGGGTCCTTCTGCAGCTCCTCCTTCCTTGGTCCTAACAAACCCTCTATTCCTGACTGCAGCACCAGAGAAACGTCACCAGTGAGGACCAGGGAGATGTTTTCCCCAGAATGCCCTAAAACCTGATGGTGTTTTGGGAAGAAGGGCATGGAAATCTCCTATGGGCACCACAACCTCCGTGAGTCTGTCTTATCTAACCAAGTGACTGCTTTAAAAAGAAATGGGGTGGTGCAGGCGGACTGTGGGGACGGATCGAGATGTGTTTTGGGCATGTGCTGGCACCACCACCTGCTGGAGGATGCACGCAGGAACATCTGGCTTCTGCAGCCCCATTACACTTGGGCAGGAGCCAGGTCCTGATGTGATCAGCCTGGGGCAGCTCTGGGCATGTACCTAACCTGTTTTAGAGGAAAGGTAGGATTTTACAGAAATAAAGAGGGAGGCGCCTATCCTCCCCCACTAAGTATTTCCAGGGTTCAGCAGCAGCTGGGTATGGATTTTGGATGCACACATGAAATTCTGGACAATTCCTTTTCTGGCTATAGGCTGACACCCAAGGAAGATGTCACAGACTGCTGGTCCACTCTCTTTGTGTCATCAAAAGTCTCTGAAATGGTGGGGCTGGCATTTCTGATTTTGTTTAAAAATCATTTTATAAGAACGTCTGCTTTTTTAGCCTCAGTTCCTATGGAAATGGAGCTCAGGTGATCAAGGGTATGCCTGTTCTACACTCCCTGAAAGTTTTCAGCCATGAAGCAGTGGCTAGCAGAGTAGAAGGACTGAAAGACACAAGCTGGCAGAAGTTTTCAGAAAGCTGCTTACCTGGTAGAGGATGAATATCCTATTCACAGTCCCATTGGGGAACCAGCTGTGGCACGAACTCATGGTCTAAGAGGCACGAGAAATTCCACATGGGAGCTCACCCTAAAGAAATAACTCCATAGAAAAAGCCTTGTCACACAGGCAGTTACTTCTTCTTCTGCAGTGTCTAACAAGACAGGCCATAAAAGTTATACACAAAGCCCTGCTAGATCCTTTTCCAGCCAGCATTCACTGACGGGAGAACAAAAGACAAAAAAGCACACATGCCTTCCCTGCCTTTGTGTAGCTGTTAGTGTGTGAGTGGCTGGTAAAGCTCATCTGGGTATTAGGAACAGGCTTGTCGCAGGGGCACGCAGGTCTGCAAGGGCACACCGACGTGATAAGAAGCAGGGGAAGGTGCTTGAGCCATGCCCTCAACTCACGTTAAAGCCTAAACGGCTCAGGTCAGCAGGTGCCTGGGCTATGCTGACAGAGACCAGACACCCTCCTGGTCCTCTTCATTTCTAGGGTGCTGGAAACTACCATTCCTCAAACATCCTTAGGCCAAAGGACCAAAAACACGATGACAGATTTGGAGGGAGAATCTCAGATGCTGGGAAATCAGATGATTTATTCCAGTGCTTGGGGAAGTCCAAGCAGAGGCTCTGTGGAGCTCCTGTGTCCAAGCTGGTGCATGACCCACCTGCGAGGCTCATCTCCCTTCCTCTGCACCTGCCCTTGGCTGTGATTGCAGATACCTCTGTGGTGCATCCCTCAGCCCGCCGCTGCCTCTGGGACCCCCCTCCTGACCGTGCTGCAAAGGCTCCCTTTGCTCTGGCTCCCAGCCCTGCTGCTGCCCTCCCTCCTCCTGCTGCTGCTGGTCTGCCACAGCCACCTGGGCACCCAAATTGCAAATCCGAATCAGCAGGAAAAGCCCTAACCTGCACCGTTCCCCAGCAAGGACAGCTCCCTAAGCTTGTTCATGCCTCTTCCCAGGCAGTGCCAGTACAACAGAAATAAGCAGTCGCGGTGGCTACTGCTGCCAGGAAACTGCATGTTGTAACGACTCTGACTTTAAAACCCTGCCTGACACTGTCCCTAGAGCTGTCCCCAAACTGTAACAGTTGAAAATAACTGTCCTCCAAGCTGACTTTCTAGGCTGACACCAAATTCAGAATTTCTCCCAAAAGATGTTCTTTAAAACCAGTGCTTGCATAGTTACAAGCAAGAAGCAAAGTGCCGCAGCTGGACGCTGGCAGGACGCAGCCAGGAACAGGTAGCTGCGACGCAGAGATGCCAGGCACTGAATCAGGCACCCTGGCTGCTGTCACAAGTGTGGAGAGAGAGACTGCCCCTTCCAGGGCGCAATTCATCCAGCCCAAAAGCAGGTGTCTCAAACTGGTCTGGTGAACCAGGCCTTACAAATTCCTGGTTTTCCCTCCCCAAGCACAGAAAGGCTGTAGACACCCACCTCAGACAGTGACAAGTGTGTTACAGGCATTTACACTCAGGTGACAGGAAACATAATCCTCACCCCAATCTACATCTTAGTACAAACAATGCTGCCTTTTGAAAATATCTACACGCAGGAGACAATAAGCCATTAATCCCGGAGACACCAGAAAGACAAAAACTAAAATTAAATCAGAGATGAGATGCTGAAGCTTTAAAAAGACAGCTAAACATTAAATTGCATTTTAGGCCAATGGCATAATCTCTGGCAACATCAGCTAGGCAGCGGGTGTGCTGGGACAAGTTCAGCTCTAGCATCTCCCCTGGTACCCCTGCTGCCTGGCTCCAGCTGTGGTCCTTTGCCTGACAGCAGATTATAAACTCTCCAGGGCAGGGACCATCCTACCCTTCTCTATTTCTATACCGCCTAACACAAGGAACCTTGTCACCTTTCTCAAGTTGTGACAAGGGCGCTAACAGACAGTGCAGATGAAAAAAACCCCACCAAAGAATAACCCCGCCTGGGTGACAGGGGCATCGTTAGGATGTCTCTCCTGAACTTGCCCCATTTCCCATCCTTGTTACCCACTGACTAACGGGTCTCAGGGCACTGACACTGAGATCAGAAGCCACTGGCAACTTGGCCCTCAGCAGCATCTCAAAATCATGGACATACACAGACAGACATGCGGCCTTCCTTATGATAAAGTAGGCAAATCCCGATATTAAAAGGATTTTTTAACAAAACAAGCAGATCAGGACACCAATACACTTTCAGGAGGAAATAAGCTTTTCCCCTTCTGCAATAAGTGTCAGCCTCGGGCAATTAAGATCTGCAGTCTCCTTTCAAGCTCACATAGGTTGCAAATATCAGCACAAACCTTAAGATGACAGTATTTAGCTCAATCCTGGCTCTGAGTTCTTCATTCCGCTGTTGCAGCATGGTGATTTCTTCTACCAGTTTTCTAATTTTTTTGGCCTGCAACAAAGGAAGGTTGGTTAAGTCTGAAGGAAGCCCAACACTTGATCCAAGACAATTTTTTCTTTATCTCATTTGTCCCTAGACCAACTTCTAAAATTTGAGAATATATGGAGACGGTCATCTTGACTGCAGCTGACGCTTAGAGGTCTGACTCACACCACATCATGCTGGTGAAGTGGGGTCATCAGCAGAGCCTTGAGTAGGGGCAGAGCTGAACTATCCCTTACTTCTAATGGAGGAGCAGGAGGGTCTTGGTCTTGTCCAGCGCAAATAAAACATCTTCCTCGGTGGTGCCCCCACAACTTTTATCCCCCAGGAGCCAGCAGGACCAGCCGTTGTTCTTGGACAGGGAGCTAGTGGCACTTGGGGACCATGGGGATGCCCAGTATGGAAAGGGCACTGTGGTGTGAGTGGTCAGTCTAGCAACGAAGGAGGAGTGCAAGGCGGTATGATGTGCATCATCCAGCTCAACTAACCTCACCGGACACAAATCCTCTAGGACTGTGATTCCCCAGTTACGGGGAGCAAAGCGTTACCCAACAGGGCGGATTACACCCAGCAGCAGCCTTAGCCTGGTGCTGCACTCACATGAGGTGGTCTGCGCTTTGGAGACACTCCTCCCCACTGCTGACAGTGTTGGCTTAAATGACAGGCTTAAACTAGACATTTAACTATAAGCTACAATTAAGTGAAGTGAATCCTATCCCAACTGTAGGTAGCTTTTACTCAGGGCAGGTCAAGGACAGAGTTTGAGGATGTCGATAGCAGCGTATTAAAGCATCAGTAAGATGTTTATAGGCAGGTACCACAGCCTCAGATGCCCTGTTTTTCCCAGTTTTGAATTTGGCATACTTAATCACCTTAGTTCTTAGTTTTCCAGCAGTTTGAATTTTGCTGAATTCAACACTTGGAAGAAAACAAGATACCACAGGGTACCCTTATCTCTGTGTGAGCTTGGTTATTGAATTTCCCGATCTTCTATAAAGAACCAAAATATTGTGCATTGGAGTTAGCAATAACTCACATCTTACAGCAGAGGCATCAGGTTTATGCAGTGGCTTCCAGTCCATGCATGTAACCATAAGGGATACTCCCGATTCTCAGACATTCTGGCCTAACCCCGTATGCTATGCTGGAGCAGGACAAGGACTCTGGCCCTGTTTTGAAATGCTCTGAGAGAGGAATCACTGTCATGGGCACCTGCTTCCCTAATAGTTTTAGCAAGTAGTAGCTATCACAGCATGAAGCGTGGGAGAAGACCTCTGCATCTCCTTCCCTCTCTGCTGCAACCCTCACCCTATACCACTCCTCTCCTGCCACCTGCATTTCCAGCCGCCCTTTCAGCAGAGGAGCCAAGCCTGACCCTGTGTTTGAAATGCCCTCCTCCTCCCTCATGAGGCACTCCATCTTTCAGAGCATGTGGAGATGCCCTGTAGATGTTCTGGCACTTATGGCGGTAGATCTTTCAACAGAATGCTGTTGTGCCTTTGGACCACAGTAAATTCAGTGTTTGACTGCCATAAAGGGCAGGAGCAGGACTGTGTGCTCGTATCTGGCTGATTAGCAAAAGCAGCTAAATGACCAGGAACTATTTAAGCTGTTGTTTGGGTGGGGTTTTTTCCAGTCTAACACTACGATGTGCGTTTCCAGAAGCTGGTGTAGCTCCAGGAGCGGCATGCTGGAAGGAGCACAGTTAACAAGCCGCAGTTGTAAACAGGCACTTTTCTCTACTCAAGCATCTGTTCAGCAAAATAATCACCAGAGTTCTCAAATTTCCCCATAAACGGAAACAAATCTTGCTGAATGCTGTGCTGAACCAGCTGTGGTGTTGCCTCATCCTGCCCCCACACTATGCATGTGCTGTCACTGTAGGTTATGCCTTACAAAATGAATCCCCTTTCCAACAAAAAGTGTAATTGGTGGTGAACTGGGGAGTTCTTTGATATGGACCCCCACACACAAAGAATGAGAAAACAGCATAGGCTGCAGCAAAGCATTACTTTAGGGTTAGAGAGATCTTTCCTAGCACAAGCCTTGCTAGGGACTGCTTGCTGAACATTGCTAATTCATACTTGCAGCTGGGAGCGCCCTAAATGCCTGCACAAGCAGCAGCAAGACACACATGGCTCAGCCTTCCTCCAGTTGCCCTCTCCAGCCCTGAATGGCTACCTGACTCCCGCAGGGACGTACGGTGCAGGCTGGTGTACAAGATGAAGCCCTGGACTACCACAAAGTTCCCCTTCCTCCATTCTTCCTACACCACTTGCGTCACTGTCTAACATCATAGGCTGAGCAGGTATTGCATGGAGAAGTAACACGGATCGATGGATGTGTGGGAGAAAGCAAGGGTGTCATGGGTGGGTGAAGGGATGGGAAAAGATCCCAATTTCTGAGTGAAAATCTGAGACGTGGTATATTAGAAGCAACTCTGTAGGCTGACAGTGGAACACCACGCTATGTGGGCATTTATGAACTTCTTTGTGTCTCGCCCCAGCCTCTTGTGTTTTCTCACCTCTTTTAAGTTCATCTGCTGTAACCAAACTTTTACTTTATTACTTCTGTGATGCCTCCTCTGGAGGGAAAATGACAACTCACATTTGTTTCTAGCTCCATGATCATCTTTTCCTGCCAGCCAATCTGCTGGTTCTTCATTTCCAGAACACGTTTTAAGTTCTTCAAATCATTTTCTACGTGCAGATATGGAGCTCGTACAATCGAGCAAATATACCAGCAATTAGGGTATCTGTAAGCCATAAATGCATCTTCAGCCGTAAGGTACATTTTCCTCAATGCACCCAGTGGTTTAGGAGTCCCAGTGATGTGAACACCACCTTGACGTGGGCCTCCACAGCCCATCTGAACCCTGATATTCTCTCCTAGACCACCCCTCTGACTGGACAGCCTCATGGCTAGAAAGATGGGATGCCAGGTTGTCCAGCAACTTCATTCCTGCTCGTTGCGTGGGAAGAGCATGAGGTGCTTTATGCTTGTGCAGGTATTTTGGCTTGGGACAAGTACCAACGTAAAGCTAAGGAAAGCAGACGAGGGGGCCGGAGGTGAAAATGAGTGTTGTGCCTTGCCTGCACCCCTGCACCACAGCGCCTGTTAACAGAGATCAGATCTGCTGGGAAGAAGTTCCTCCTCTGCTCAAGAACTTCAGATGTAGGGGATATTCGGGTTCAACTCACGGGCCAAGGACGCTCTCTGAATTAGACTGATGAAATAGTGTTGCTGAGTTAAACTCTTTGGACTCTGCCGGTGTAACTCACTCCAGTGAACTGCCTGGTGGTACTTGCCATTAACATCACCGTGGCACAGCAGAATTTGTCCTTTCACGTAAATTAAATGCTGTGGCAGAGGGTGAAAGGGACTGTTGCTATTTGTTTCCCATGGCGAGGCCTGTTTCAGAGATTTGCACTCCTTTCGTAAGGAGTTTTCTCACCTAAAAACTCACTGAGCCCCTTGCTTACCCCACTGTTCTCATTCTGTCCCCTTGATCATGTTGATACAACTGCCCATGGGGTTGTGCTGTGAACCAGATGAAATGCCCTGAGTTAAAAGAAAACTTTTGGAGGGTCATTTCAGGGCTGTTTCATTTCAGATAGATAACTGCAGCGTGTGTTTACTTACACACTGTAAAAAACAGCACATCCCCAGCAGACAACAATTGAATATATACTTCATACGACAGGGCTGTTCCCTGCAAGTTCAGGAAAAAATGAAAGAACACAGGGATACCAAAGAACTTGGTTCAGAAGGTACAAAAAAAAAAAAAAAGAAATCTAAATGTGAAAAAAAATTAAGAAAAAAGAGAGGAAGAAAGGAAAGAAGAATAGACAGCAGTAAGGTCATACTAGATGGAGTTAACAAAATGTTTTGGAAACAGAGCTACAAATGTTGGATGAAAGAATAAAGAAAAAGAAATAAAATCAGAAAATGATGGCCCTAGACTAAGATTTCTGACTCCCCCTCAAAGTTCAAGATCTGGGGCGGGATCCTATTGCTATCCACTGAATCGTGTGATGTGAGTCATACTTAGTGATGGATCTTGGTGACTGTAGAGTTACAGTTGCCATTTACCTGCAGTTGTTCCTTTTTTTTTGCCTTCAGAGCCTCTTCAGATCGCTCTGCTTTGGCCTTAGGAGGTTGGTTCTGAAGGGTGAGGGTGTCTGTCTGGTCCTGGAGGGGAGACACACCAATGAACACACCAGCCATGCTATCGCCCCTCTTACACTCATACAAGTCAATCTGCGCTGAGAAACCACCAGGGGAGCTGAACAAGGCTTAGAAATCCCTGCAAGGTGGTGTGTTGTTACAGAAGGCCACTGGAACACCCAGTGTTTTGATAATCCAGTGCCTCAGGGAATCTCAAATCCCTGTAATGCCTGCAGCTGGCCGGCACTGTGTCCTGGTTTCAGCTGGGACAGAGTTAATTTTCTTAGTGGCTGGTGCAGGCTTGTGTTCTGGATGTGGTGTGAGAACCCTGTTGACAACATGCTGATGGTTTCAGGTGTTCCTAGGTAATGTTTATACCAAGTCAAGGACCTGTCAGTTTTTCAGGCCCTGTCAGCAAGAAGGCTGGAGGGGCACAAGAAATTGGGAGGGCACACAGCCAGGACAGGTGACCTGAACTGGCCAAAGGAATATTCCATACCATTGAACGTCATGCTGAGTATATAAGCTGGGGGAAGAAGAAGGGGGAGACGTTTGGCATTATGGCATTTGTCCTCCCGAGTAACCATTAGTAACCATTATGCATGACGGAGCCCTGCTTTCGTGGAGATGGCTGAGCGCCTGCCTGCCGATGGGAAGTAGCGAATGGATTCCTTGTTTTGCTTTGCTTGCGTGTGCAGCTTCTACTTTACGTATTAAACTGTCTTTATCTCAGCCCACCAGTTTTCTCACTTTTACTCTTCTGGCTCTCTCTCCCATCCCACTGGGGGGTACTGAGCAAACGGCTGTGTGGGGCTTAGTTGCTGGCTGGGGTTAAACCACGACACGCTGGCTGGCACTAGTTCATGAAATGTCTTTGATGCTGAATCACCCCAGCACCTTCGGCTGGATGAGATACAACCATGCTCTTCCTTAAGAAGCTGGCGTTTGTAACAGAGGCATGAAAGAGATTATTTGTGTGGTCCCTAGAGTCTGAATGAGGTGGCAGATATCCCATCCCTGCCTCCTTCACCTTTCTAGGCTTCTAACATGGTGACAAGCAACAATGAGTTAGCGGTGTGGACTTCAAATGACTGTCGGTTCATCTCAGAGTTACACACAGAAACAACGCGTTATTTTAAGCAGTCCTATTTCTGTTACGATCAAAGGCATTCCTGTTAACTCTCTCTATACAACACCTGTAAACACACAGTTGCTGTGGAACTGATATTCTTATCTTTCATGTATGTCATTTCTTGGCTGTAACATTACATCAGTGCTTACTGCAAAACTGACATGCCTTGAGCTGTCACAGCAGCATGAGGAAGGCAGTGACAGTTGCTGCGTGCAACAGTATGTGCTAGTCAGGGCTTTTAAAAACTGTAATTAATGTCTGCCTACGAAATCAAACAAAGCTTGCATTATTTGCTGCAGCACCTTTACTTGTTCACACGCGATTTTTCAAACTTAGTGTGAACGCCAGGGGCATGCTTCTGCTCTCCACTTCTTGGGAATTCTTCATCTAGAGAGTGCAAGCAGTATGGAGTTATCAGCAGGACTGAAAAAGCCAAGATGAGCTTGGTGTTAAATAGCGGAATGGGGGACACACGATGTGGCGGGCTGACCCTGGCTGGCCACAGCCTGACTGCACAGCAGGGCCAGCCCTGGGACATCTCTCATCAGTGACTGCATTGCTCTCCAGCGGGAGCGGAGATGTCTCTACAACGTGGGACCAGCTCCCCCACACTCAGACAGCAGGGAAGAGTTTAAAGCACAGGCACAGGGCCAGGCAGGGAGAGGTCACCATTCCTGAGCCTTGGGGTCCCTGCCGGAAGGTACCGTGCAGACAAGGTGATGCTCACAGCCACCGCAGGTGCCAGAGCCCTCCCCACCACGCAGGGAAGAGCTCAACTGTGCTCCTTGGGCTGGGCCAGCAACCAGCAGGGTCAAAAGGACATTTCCTTGCTTTATCCAGCTGCCTTTTCATCCCTTTCGGTTTGCCCTCTCTTCTCTTTCAGACAGTATCTTGCTGAACCAGACAAGGGGAAGGCAAAAGACCGAGGGGGCACCTTTGCTGCTGGATCCCAGTTTGGACAGGCAGAGGACAAGGGGTACTACAGCTGGTAAGAAGCAATAGCCTGGTGTGCTGGCAGCTGGTGAGGGGGCTGGGGCTGCCCCGGCAGCTGCTCCACCACATCGTTACAGGTGTGGGAAACAATGAAACTGCTAACCTGGAGTGACAGCGGCAGTTTTTCAAAATTCTCTTCTAATTGTGCCTTTTCCAGATGGTGAGCAGCATTCAGTTCTGGGGAAGATGCACAGACATGACACTGCTAGGTGAAGCCCAGCAAACCACGGTCCGAGAGTGCAGACACTGTGAGCCAAGCGCAATTCACGATGCAGTTCTAGGGCATGGAGGCTGAGTTGGAAACTGATAGAAATATGCCCTGCGACCTTAGGTGAATTCCTTTGAGGATCAGGATTTCCTCATCTTTCACTGGTTGCAGGTATCTCTATATCTATGTGACCAGATTCTGATTTTTCAGAACTGCACAGAATTCCTGGCTCCCAGGGCTCTGATCTGAAAAGGGTCACTTTGACCCAGCTCAGGGTGAGTATCCCCAAATCAAAGATTTTTAAATTTTTGAATTAGATATATTTAAAAGCTTGGGTTGCAAGTTCTTTGGGGAGAGTGAGATGGGGGCCAGCAACTCAGGATGCAAAAATGTAGATGACAGTGCTTCTCCAGGAGCTGTGGCAGATGACCTGGGAGATTCATTCCGTTAGTGAGACAGACAGAGTCTGAAGGCAGAAAAGTCCTCCATTTATATCACACGATCAAAGGTTTCACTGCTAGGACAACTCACCCTGGACTTAGTAACAACCAAAAGTTTAATAACCAAAGTGGAATAAAGTTTGATCTCCAAACCAGTGACATCAAACTGTCACTCAGCACAGCAGTAGCACCTAGCTTTTTAGGATACAGGCGCTCTATTTTTGGTGTCTTTACCCTCAGTCCCATGGGGTTCTGCCTTCTGACCATTGCTCACTAGCCACAATAACAGCAGCAATAACACTCATGCTCTAGCGCTCTCCTTACAGCGCACTAGCCCGCAGCTGCTGCAGCGTCTTCTCCATGCACAGGAGGGCATTTCATAGCCACGCCTGGACCAGGGAGCACAAACCGGCCACCAGACCCTTGCTAACCCACAGCCAAGTTTTATCATCAGAGAGCACCCACACAAATGGAAAGGCAAGGATATCCTCAAGCAGGGAAGAGGAGCCTTTTATTATTTGCAAAACTGTGTATGTTGATTTAGAAATGGTATGCTAGATACCATCTCTGCCTACAGGAGAGGGGAATAAACTGTTCTTAGTTCACATTATGCTCCAGACCGTGTCTCTAATTAACGTAGTGCAAAGCTAAGCAGTATGGCTCGATTTAGGGAATGTTGTGGGAAAACCTAATAAAGCTATTTAAAAATTAGACCCTTAAACTTATGTGTAAAGCAAAAGAGAGAGACCGTACAGGTAACTGTTAAATGACAGCTAAAGCATGTACAAAGACATGTATTTAGATACTGAACTGGTAGGGAGGAAACAGCTCTGTCTGCAGCGTCAAATCCCACGGGAAAATGTAACACAAAATAAAGACAGCAGTGCTGAGGGGCAGATTTGCACTAGCTTTGGTCTATCAGCATGGCCAGATTTAGCTACTGAAAACAATGAGTCTTGTTTTTAGAAGCAGTGTAGTAGGCATTTAAGCACCTAAATTCAGAGACGTTCAGTGAGCTCCAGCCTCCTGAGCACCCAAGGATAAGGCTCTTGAGAACAGTCTGTGTGTGAAATGAGGTGGAGTTTGGACTCTAGGTTTAGTGTTCCATGGAGAAAGCCTTATCTTTGGCCCAAAGATCTCTCAGGTAGTCTCAGTTCCAAGTCAGATGCTGTACATGCTGCACGTACCTCTCCTCCTTCCCTAGCGTGAACCTGATGTGAACCTGGTGGTCCACCCCCCCTGAAAGCACTAGACCAACACAGATTTTCTGTATCATCTATTCTGGAAGAAGACAATCCAAGCTCACACAATCTAGAGCACGAATTCCTGCTCTGGAACAGCTCTGTAGCCATTGGGCTGTCTTTGGCTTACTTTGAATCTTGCAGGCTCTCTCCTCCAGCAGTTCTTCCATAATGGTTCTGTGGTTAGCTTCCAACCATAACATTGCAGCTCTACGTGCAGCTATGATCTTCTGCATCTGTTCCAGTGACAAGGAATGGAGACATGGATGCACAATTAGACATCTTGTGGCACACTGACAGGCCGCTTACTTAAGAGCTCCAGTGAGCTGGAAACAGTAAAGGGATCTACTGAGTGTGATACCGACACTTCCAGCACCTGAGCCGTTTCTATTTATTATGGAACAGGCATGCTGAAGCCTTGAGTGGTAGTCTGTAGTCACCGCTGGTAGCGGTTTTGTTCTTTTAACTTAATGGCGATAAAAGAGGCACATAAGAAAGCAAAAAGCCAAAAAGCCCTTAAGCAAAGAAACCATTTATGATATGTTCATAAATATCAACAATTCATTAATCTAAATTATATTAATGACCTGACTCCCTCTGATGGTCAGATAAACAATCAGAGTTCTGAGCCATCCTTGGTTTTGTTTGCACGGCACTTTGCTGCAATGATCTTTATTGTAAGGTCTTGGATTAACTTCCATGAAAAGTGCCTATGAATTATTCATAGTTGTAAAATATTTATTTCTAGAGAAAAATTGGAATTGTTATCAGTGGGTAGGTAAACCAAGTTGCAATGTATCACACTTTTACTTGAAAAAGAGTATCCTACACAGTCATCAATACCCAAATTCCTGAGTCCTCTGGAATCATGCATTTTTAGCCCACACCCAGTAAGCTGATGAAAGATAGGAACAGCACTTTTTTGAGTGTAGACACCAGAGTTTTCAGGTTGGTGTGAAAGTACGAAAGATAATAGTGAAGCCACAAAACCTTTTTCCAATCTCACATTGGAGGCTGAGAGAGGTCCTGCTGCCACAAACTGCCCAACAAACTGAACCACACAGCACACGGCACACACCCATCATGGGAGCAGGGGATGCCGTTGGAAGAGGGCTGTGGGCAGCCTGTGTTCCTGTGCCCCTGCTAGGTTTGGGACTCCTTCAGTACATTGTTTGTTACTAGACTTGGCTAAAGGCAAAGCAAGATCCCTCATGATGGTGCTTTGACATGTTCCATTAAAGAAAAACCAGTCAGAAACGGTTAATCTGGTTAAGTCAGTGGTCCAGAGCAGTTTCCAAGTGCAATTCATAAGTTTGCTTTTCTGGGTTTTGTAATCACAGTGATCTTCTTCCCTACATTCAACACATTATCTGTGATATCTGGCAATGCAGAGGATCAAACTATTTTACTTTTACAAGGAAACAGTTGTTTGTTGCAAATTGACTTGACTTTAAACAGCTTTTATTTCTCACTCTTATGTTAAATAATGGTAGAAAGTTACTGCAGCTGAGCATGTCTTGACTGGAATAAAGGGTATTTCACTGTATTTAACCGTCAAACATATGTGTTAGATGACCCACCAGAACCAAAATTTCCAGCTGTACTGGAGAAAGCATGCTCTTAGAATGAAAGGCAGGCATTTAACATGAAATCTAAAATTATCCAAACTGTTTTTCATAATGATGCGGGAGACAACCCAGTGGTGAAGAACCCTTTGCAAAACAATGGGGACTCAGCCTGCTGCTGTACTGCATGAAAGAGCAGGGAAAGGAGGGGCTGACTCAACGGGCTACCAATGGGATAGGGACTATCACCTGACTTTTCCCAGAGCATGATCTCCTTGCCCATGATGTCTGTGTGCTGAAACCTCATCAGCATTGCCGTGTTCTTTACCTCACCCTTGCTTAGGTCTTTATTCAGACACTAATTGCTTCTCAGCTGAGCAGCACCCCAAAGGACTGATTATGCTCAACTCCAACACCTTCAGAAGGTGAAGGGGTTTCCTTTTACTGCCACCATCTTTGGCAGGTTATTTAACTATAAAGCCAATTCCATATGTTCCAATTCCATATGGTCTGCAGGGATTTTTCTGTCTTCTGTATGTTTCATACCCGCATCCTAAATGACTCTTTCTAACATTCCAGTGTGACCTCTCGGTCTGCAGTTTTTTACAGGAGATAGTATACTTGGCACTGGGAAGCAGATCTCTTGGGTATTCATTCCAGCTTCACCCCTGACTTACCCTATAGGCTTGTTCAACTCACTTATTCTGTGTCATGGTCATTTCTGGCTGTAAGAAGAACCTCAGGTGGGATTTTGAAGGCTTGACAAAGTAAAATCAAGAGGAGGCTCTAGTGACAGAAGTTCAGTACGCTGGCACGCCAAACAGCTTGAGGTGAGCAGCTCAAGTGAGAAACACTGGCAAGCCAGGATCACAGCCTTCACTTGGCAATTTTGCCCTTCGCTGCAAGGAGATACGAGGGAGATTGGGATGCACTGGCACACGTGACCGCTTTGTAAGGAGTTTGGCTCTCATGCTCTGCTCTGCTGGAAGAGCTGCCTCACCCCCGCGGAGACAGCCGAGCCTCCAAATCCTTTCAACCATGTAACCAAAGAAAAAACCAGCTATCTGATATTAAACTAAATGGTGACTACAGTAAAACAGGGTGCTTTCTGAATGCTTTCAAAAGCATTAGAGAGATTGGAAAATTCTGGTTTAGAACACAGAACCCGATTTGACAGCACCCTCTAACACATCTTTGAAAATCAATGCACTAACAGAAAACAGTAGGTTGTCTGGGACAAACAGCCCAGTTACATGAAGCCTTTCTGCTGCACATTACAAACTGCAAATCAGTAACAACTACAAGGCACAGCAATTAAAATAGGTAGAGTCCAGCAAGAGCTCTTCAATGCCCTGCCACTGAAGAGCCAAACCAAACCACACGGTGGCACGCAGGGCAGCAGGCACGCTGGGGCACAGGCTGGGATCCCGTGTGTCTGTCCAACACAGCTGCCTGACCCACATGCCAGCGAGGACCACGCTGCACCCAGCCCCAGGGTACCATTGGTGTTACACAGTACATCTAACACCGGGCAGCTGTACACGAATGACATCAAACTGCCACCATCTCAGTTGGTATTTGCACTCCCATCCCAGGAGTGTCTGTGCAGAGGAGGTATTTACTGCCGCATGCACAAGAGCAACGGCAAGGGCAGGCAGTGCAGCGATCTCCTGTTACCGAACGTGCTGCTCTGGGACTCCCAAACAGGCAGTCAGTTAGATCCCTGGCAAAGTTCTCCAGCAAAGCCGCCCCTGATTTGTATCCACCTCAGCTGTACAAACACGGTGTAAACAGAAGCAGAGCGGCTCTTTACCTCCAGCACTGTATGTCCCTTTCCTTCCCATGTCACCACCACCTGCAAAAGCACTCACGGAAATGAGCAAACCCCACGCGCCAGAAAGAGGCAGGGCTTTCAAAGGAAAGGAGGGTATTCAATGGAAGCTGCAGATGTGCCCTGCCTGAAGAAGGCACCACTGGCAACCCCTCCTCTGTGAGAGCTGTGGAGATGCAGAGGGGGCAGGAAGGCAGGCATCAGGGGAGTAACTAGAAGCCCTGGTTTGCTATTGCTGCAGTATCCCTGGCTGGGGGACAATAGAGCTCTCCATGAAATGACAATCAACCAAAAAAATTCAGAGGGGCACAGCAGGGAGCACAAGCTGCTGGGTGTCAGCAAAGGGCTGTGCTCAGCTTTTCTGCAATAGGTGAGAGCGTAAGGGCACTTTAAATCGGAATGTGTCCTGAATCATGTTAGGAAGAAGACAAAGAACATATCCTGCTGGGAAGATCATTAATGATTAGGAAAACTATATGATTAGGCTACTATATTAGGTTATTATATTAATGATTAGGCTACTATAAATTTGTCTCAGGTTAGAAAAGGCCAGGAATCTTTAAAGGACACTACAAAAAAACTACATTTAAGAGAAAAGGCAGTGTAGTAGCAAATGGAATTAAAAGGAGTCCTAGAAAGTAAATCTTTCAGTAATAAGCAAGCAAGGCTAAAAACAATCTAGGGCATAGAAAAGATTAGTTCAGCCGCAGGACACACGGCAGATAGGAGAGCAAATTAGTTCTGTCTTTCCAAAATGTGAACAGAGAAAAAAAAACAAAAATCCAGAGCTTAACGTTTCTCTTTATTTTTCCTGCATCTAATTTTAACTGTTAAGAGAAATAACACAAAAGCTTTATTTTTGCTAATGCAAGGAAACTGGAATCTGGAAGTTAAATTAATCCTTTACACACTGTCATTTGGGGATTATTTCTCCCAGATCCAAGGGAGACACTTTCTAGAAAGTTTTGCTGTGAATGGTGTGATTAACTGAGCTGAGTTGAGATCCTTGGGTGCCTAAGGAGGCCCAGGCGATACTGGCATCATTCTTACTGTGTTATGGGAAGAAGCCAGGCACGCAAGGCTGGGCTCCTCCAAACAGCCAGCTCTGTACTCTGCTGAGTGATGCACAGGGTGCTGTGTGCCAGGATTGCAGAGTCCCCAGCCCTGACCAGCTGCATTAGGCTCAGAATAAAATGCAGTGGATTGTTTTGTTGCTGCTTGCTAGAGTTTTTATTACTATTATTAATTAATAAAAAGTGGTGGTTTTTTTTTTTAAAAAAAAAAAAAAAGATGTGGATGAGTATAGCCTGGTATGTTAAAAAAGAACCTAGCCCTTCACACAGATTCCCAAACCAGCTGTCTTACAGGCACAAGGTTTCCCCTTTTTGGGGAATATCACCGCATCTGCCCATGCCATCTGTTTAACTCACTGGAGCAATTTTAAGAAGTGTTCTTGACAGACTGCCAGGACTGTGGCCCTTGAAGGCGTCTGCACGGGGAGATATTGGAGACGGGGCTTGCAGAAGGAAAGCACCCACCCAGATCACCAGCTCCTACTACTTGAAGCAAAAGCCATCTAAAGCAAGAGAGCTCTGTACAAATCATCACCAGCACCTACGGACCAGCAGAACTCGGTGGGGTTGTTACTGTTCTACTTACATGAGGAAAATGAAAAGCCAGTAAAAAAAATGACAACTAGGAGAAAGAAGTTGTTAAAATGTTGATCCTCCATAAGAAGTATTACAGAATCCTTTTCTTACATTCTGTTTTATCTGAGATAAGGTCTGTGCTACCCTTGAGGACACTTGGTGGTGAGACTCTCTCCAAGAGTGGGGAATCACCACAGTGCCAGCTTAAAAGTGCTATCCCGTAACTCCAACTTCAGCACGGACACCACCCCACCAGGACAGCGGGCCTCCTGGCTGTCTCCCACCATGCTGGGGCCGTGGTTGCCAGAGCAGCCTCTGGGGCTACCTTGAGCAGCTGCTGCTGGCACGGCTCAGGTGGCTTCCCTGTCACTTGCCTGCCCTGCCAAGACTTCTTGCATTGTATTGTATTTTGGTTAAAGCTTTCCGACTGCTCTTCGGGACCTCATATTTATGTTTCCCGGGAGGCCAGATGTGCAAGGCTTGGCCTCAGTGCCAAGGTTCTCAAGTAGTCCCTCTTTCTCAGAGGGTTCTTCTAGGACAGGAGCAGCACATGAGTCCTGATCTTCCTCTTCTGCAAAAAAGGCAAGGTGTAGTTTTGGCATATCATCATAGCAGCCTTATGGTCTCCTAGATGCACGGTGAACTTACAAATTCCAGACTTTTTATGTTACTGCAACCTGCTTTGTCAGTGTAACAGGTTTGGACTGGCCATGTTCCTGCTACCAATGTAAACATGACATTAGTACAAAATGAAAAAGCCCCTCCTTGTTATCATCAGTGTGGCTCTGCAGACAACCAGCACTTCAGTGTCAGGGAAGCCAGGGAAGTGGGAATGCCAGCACTGAGGGAAACCAAACGTTACAGCAGAGCAAAACTGGCTCTGATGTGAGAATGTAAAGCTATCGGGTCCAATGCCGAGATTCACACAGATCCAATGTCAAAACATCAGCTAGAAAATTCAGAAGCACCTGGGGAAAAATCCCCCCAAACAAAGCTGTAAAAAAACCCAAATTAACAGGACATACCATTGAATTAATCAAGCTTAGTTAAGATTTACCTCAACTAAGTATTTGAAAGAGAAGACAGTGTAAGCAGGAATCTTTGCTGCGCACCCTCCCCCCCAGTTTTGTGTCCAAAAGGCTAAACATATCAAAGGAGCTTAGCAGGTGTCCTTTTCTAGGCCACCAGCTGGAGTAAAGCCATTGAGGGTCAGTGACTAAGGGCCAAATCCAATCAAAGTCTGAAAAGACTCGGCAACTGGACAAGTGACCCAGCTGTTGCCAGTGGGTGAAAAGGACAGAGACATGTACAGATTGTGCAAATAAGCAGCATTTTAGTGGGGCAGTTCAATGGCAAGTGAGAAAAAAACTGCTTTAATGTGATTTCGCATTGATTTTTACTGGCCAAAATGCGAACATAGGAAACTGGATTTTATACACACTGTTGCATTTATTTTTAAGGTACTTTTAATGAAAGATATATTCCCCTATTGCTTAGAAAACTACATGAAACAGGTCTTCCATTGGCTGCATCCCACGAAATGACTGTGACACTGAAGGAACTTCCTTGATCCTCCGACGTGGTGACAGCAACGAATCCTGCGCGACGGCACAAGCACAGGCTCCTCCAGCGCAAAGCAACAAATGGCTCCTCCAGGGCGCTGCCACCATCGGCTCCTCCTCGGCAGCGTAACAAAGGGCTGCTCCACTGCGGCACGACGAGGGGCTCCCGAGGCGCTTTGCCACCAATCGCTCCCCTGCGGCGCTGCGCTACAGGGCTGCTCCGGGGCGGCGCCACTGGGGGCTCCCCAGGAGCAACACTATCAGCATCTCCTCTGGGGTGGTGTGAGCGCAATGCAACACAACTCATACCACGCTGGAAAGAACAGACTTGAAATACAATACGTCATACCATGTATTACAAACAGCCCAGCAGAAAACACAAGACGCACCATAGGATACAAAATACAACCCTACGCACACCATACCCACTAGGCAGGAAATACAAGATACAACTCAAGAGACCCTCAGTACAATAAGCACTAAACCACGCAAAACCAAAACAATACATACAGCACAAAATACAGCCCAGATCAGATCATGCAATACTCAGTAGACACAGGACTACGCAATACGGAACACAAAACCAACTACAGTACGCTCCACCATGTACCCCCCGCCCTTGCTACAACCCATCCCCGACAAAGGACATTGTACAGACCACTTAAGAGACACAGAAGAAGATGCCGTACAATCAAATACACCAAACCAAACGCCATACAAAAGAGCAAACGCAACAATGCAGCGATGACAGGCTCCTCCGGTGACATCTGGCAAAGGGCTCCTCCGGGGTGCCGCCATTCAGGGCTCCTTCAGCGCCGGGCGACGAAAGGCTCCACAGAGACGGCCTGGGCTGTGTGATGAACATGTCGTCCTCTGGGGCTGGCACGATGCAGGGCTCCCCAGGCTAAACAACCCCAGCTCCCTCAGCCTCTCCTCGAGACACACACCACGGAAGAAATCGCAGGAGCCAGGTCATTACAAACCATAGCGCATGTCACAAGACACTTCCAGAAACAGCGCACAAAACCAGACGCAAAATACAAGACAGGAAACAGAATCTGGGCGCAAAATACCTCAAAAGACAATACGTACCAGAAAATACAGGCAAAACAAGACAAAACCCAGTAAAAGACACACAACAGAAGGTACTATGCAATACATATAACATACAACAGAAAACAAAACACGAATACATACCATCAAAATCATCCTGCACAATAAAAGACAGCACAAAGAATACACAGAATACTCAACAGACAATAAAAAATACTCTACAGAAAACAAAATCCATTCCATGCAATGTATACCATACAGCACACACTGTACAAGAACTACGACTCCATACACACAATACATATGCTACAATACAAAATACAAGTACCACAGTAGAAAAATACAGGCCAACTACAATGCGACACCATCCCAGAACGGACAGGAGATACCACAGGCAGGGACCAGACCCACAGTACCTACCGTAGAGTACGTACCAAATCACCAGCGTCAGGAAGATCTCCCGTGGGGCACTGCGATGCAGGGCTCCTCCAACACAAGTTGACACAGGTGCCCTAGCAGGCAGCACGAGAAGCGGCTCCTGCGGGGCGGCACAAAGAAAGGCTCCTCCAGGGCTGCGCAACCAAGGACTCCTCCAGAGCAGAAAGACATAAGGGCTCCTCTGCCGCCAAGCCATCAGGGGCTCCTCCAATGCTGCACCACCAAGGGCCCCACCAGCATGGCACCACCAACAGCTGCTCCGCTGCACCAAAGGGGCTCCAAGAAGAGCTGGGCATCAAACAAACTGCTCCTCCGGCGCTCCCTGCTAACCACTGCTCTGCTGCGGCGGCACAAAGCCAACCTCTGGGGAGGCGCCAAGACACGCTCCTCCGACGGGGCGACAACAACGACTCCTGCGCAACGGCACAATCACGAGCTCCTCCAGCGCAAAGCAACAAAAGGCTCCTCCAGGGCGCTGCCACCATCGGCTCCTCCTCGGCGGCGTAACAAAGGGCTGCTCCACGACGAGGGGCTCCCGAGGCGCTTTGCCACCAATCGCTCCCCTGGGGCGCTGCACTACCGGGGGCTCTCCAGGATGGCTTGATGACAATAAAGCACAATTAATACCATGCTTCAAATACAATACAGAACACAACAGATGTAAAGTACCACACAAACAATGCATTACCAACAAGACAACCGAAAATGCAAGTTATACCGCAGCACACACAAGACTATACAGACCAGACCCACTATACACACGATGCATAAAACACAAGACAACACAGACAATACAATATACAATACAAAACAAACCACAGCACAAAGCGCTACCTACCGTGCTCCAACGTGGAACAGCACAAGGCTCCTACAGGGACGAGGACAACGGCTCCCAGGGAACGCTGCGACCAACAGCTCCTCCAGAACAAAGCCATCCTCTGCAGTGGTGCGATGAAGGGCCCTCCAACACACGGCAATGAAGAGCTCCTCCAGGGGAGCACGATGCAGGGCTCCTCCAACATAATTAGACACAGGTGCCCTAGCAGACAGGGCAAGGAGCGGCACCTGCGGGACGGTGCAGCTAATGGCTCATCCGGTGCGGCACAACAAAGGGCTCCTCTGCCATCGAGCCATCAGGGGCTCCTCCAGTGCTGCACCACCAAGGGCCCCACCAGCATGGCACCACCAACAGCTGCTCCGCTGCACCAAAGGGGCTCCAAGAAGAGCTGGGCATCAAACAAACTGCTCCTCCGGCGCTCCCTGCTAACCACTGCTCTGCTGCGGCGGCACAAAGCCAACCTCTGGGGAGGCGTCAAGACACGCTCCTCCGACGGGGCGACAACAAGGACGCCTGCGCAACGGCACAAGCACGGGCTCCTCCAGCGCAAAGCAACAAATGGCTCCTCCAGGGCGCTGCCACCATCGGCTCCTCCTCGGCAGCGTAACAAAGGGCTGCTCCACTGCGGCACGACGAGGGGCTCCCGAGGCGCTTTGCCACCAATCGCTCCCCTGCGGCGCTGCGCTACAGGGCTGCTCCGGGGCGGCGCCACTGGGGGCTCTCCAGGAGCAACACTATCAGCATCTCCTCTGGGGTGGTGTGAGCGCAATGCAACACAACTCATACCACGCTGGAAAGAACAGACTTGAAATACAATACGTCATACCATGTATTACAAACAGCCCAGCAGAAAACACAAGACGCACCATAGGATACAAAATACAACCCTACGCACACCATACCCACTAGGCAGGAAATACAAGATACAACTCAAGAGACCCTCAGTACAATAAGCACTAAACCACGCAAAACCAAAACAATACATACAGCACAAAATACAGCCCAGATCAGATCATGCAATACTCAGTAGACACAGGACTACGCAATACGGAACACAAAACCAACTACAGTACGCTCCACCATGTACCCCCCGCCCTTGCTACAACCCATCCCCGACAAAGGACATTGTACAGACCACTTAAGAGACACAGAAGAAGATGCCGTACAATCAAATACACCAAACCAAACGCCATACAAAAGAGCAAACGCAACGATGCAGCGATGACAGGCTCCTCCGGTGACATCTGGCAAAGGGCTCCTCCGGGGTGCCGCCATTCAGGGCTCCTTCAGCGCCGGGCGACGAAAGGCTCCACAGAGACGGCCTGGGCTGTGTGATGAACATGTCGTCCTCTGGGGCTGGCACGATGCAGGGCTCCCCAGGCTAAACAACCCCAGCTCCCTCAGCCTCTCCTCGAGACACACACCACGGAAGAAATCGCAGGAGCCAGGTCATTACAAACCATAGCGCATGTCACAAGACACTTCCAGAAACAGCGCACAAAACCAGACGCAAAATACAAGACAGGAAACAGAATCTGGGCGCAAAATACCTCAAAAGACAATACGTACCAGAAAATACAGGCAAAACAAGACAAAACCCAGTAAAAGACACACAACAGAAGGTACTATGCAATACATATAACATACAACAGAAAACAAAACACGAATACATACCATCAAAATCATCCTGCACAATAAAAGACAGCACAAAGAATACACAGAATACTCAACAGACAATAAAAAATACTCTACAGAAAACAAAATCCATTCCATGCAATGTATACCATACAGCACACACTGCACAAGAACTACGACTCCATACACACAATACATATGCTACAATACAAAATACAAGTACCACAGTAGAAAAATACAGGCCAACTACAATGCGACACCATCCCAGAACGGACAGGAGATACCACAGGCAGGGACCAGACCCACAGTACCTACCGTAGAGTACGTACCAAATCACCAGCGTCAGGAAGATCTCCCGTGGGGCACTGCGATGCAGGGCTCCTCCAACACAAGTTGACACAGGTGCCCTAGCAGGCAGCACGAGAAGCGGCTCCTGCGGGGCGGCACAAAGAAAGGCTCCTCCAGGGCTGCGCAACCAAGGACTCCTCCAGAGCGGAAAGACAAAAGGGCTCCTCTGCCACCAAGCCATCAGGGGCTCCTCCAATGCTGCACCACCAAGGGCCCCACCAGCATGGCACCACCAACAGCTGCTCCGCTGCACCAAAGGGGCTCCAAGAAGAGCTGGGCATCAAACAAACTGCTCCTCCGGCGCTCCCTGCTAACCACTGCTCTGCTGCGGCGGCACAAAGCCAACCTCTGGGGAGGCGCCAAGACACGCCCCTCCGACGGGGCGACAACAACGACTCCTGCGCAACGGCACAATCACGAGCTCCTCCAGCGCAAAGCAACAAAAGGCTCCTCCAGGGCGCTGCCACCATCGGCTCCTCCTCGGCGGCGTAACAAAGGGCTGCTCCACGACGAGGGGCTCCCGAGGCGCTTTGCCACCAATCGCTCCCCTGGGGCGCTGCACTACCGGGGGCTCTCCAGGATGGCTTGATGACAATAAAGCACAATTAATACCATGCTTCAAATACAATACAGAACACAACAGATGTAAAGTACCACACAAACAATGCATTACCAACAAGACAACCGAAAATGCAAGTTATACCGCAGCACACACAAGACTATACAGACCAGACCCACTATACACACGATGCATAAAACACAAGACAACACAGACAATACAATATACAATACAAAACAAACCACAGCACAAAGCGCTACCTACCGTGCTCCAACGTGGAACAGCACAAGGTTCCTACAGGGACGAGGACAATGGCTCCCAGGGAACGCTGCGACCAACAGCTCCTCCAGAACAAAGCCATCAAGGGCTCCTCTGCAGTGGTGCGATGAAGGGCCCTCCAACACACGGCAATGAAGAGCTCCTCCAGGGGAGCACGATGCAGGGCTCCTCCAACATAATTAGACACAGGTGCCCTAGCAGACAGGGCAAGGAGCGGCACCTGCGGGACGGTGCAGCTAATGGCTCATCCAATGCGGCACAACAAAGGGCTCCTCTGCCATCGAGCCATCAGAGGCTCCTCCAATGCTGCACCACCAAGGGCCCCACCAGCATGGCACCACCAACAGCTGCTCCGCTGCACCAAAGGGGCTCCAAGAAGAGCTGGGCATCAAACAAACTGCTCCTCCGGCGCTCCCTGCTAACCACTGCTCTGCTGCGGCGGCACAAAGCCAACCTCTGGGGAGGCGCCAAGACACGCTCCTCCGACGGGGCGACAACAAGGACGCCTGCGCAACGGCACAAGCACGGGCTCCTCCAGCGCAAAGCAACAAATGGCTCCTCCAGGGCGCTGCCACCATCGGCTCCTCCTCGGCAGCGTAACAAAGGGCTGCTCCACTGCGGCACGACGAGGGGCTCCCGAGGCGCTTTGCCACCAATCGCTCCCCTGCGGCGCTGCGCTACAGGGCTGCTCCGGGGCGGCGCCACTGGGGGCTCTCCAGGAGCAACACTATCAGCATCTCCTCTGGGGTGGTGTGAGCGCAATGCAACACAACTCATACCACGCTGGAAAGAACAGACTTGAAATACAATACGTCATACCATGTATTACAAACAGCCCAGCAGAAAACACAAGACGCACCATAGGATACAAAATACAACCCTACGCACACCATACCCACTAGGCAGGAAATACAAGATACAACTCAAGAGACCCTCAGTACAATAAGCACTAAACCACGCAAAACCAAAACAATACATACAGCACAAAATACAGCCCAGATCAGATCATGCAATACTCAGTAGACACAGGACTACGCAATACGGAACACAAAACCAACTACAGTACGCTCCACCATGTACCCCCCGCCCTTGCTACAACCCATCCCCGACAAAGGACATTGTACAGACCACTTAAGAGACACAGAAGAAGATGCCGTACAATCAAATACACCAAACCAAACGCCATACAAAAGAGCAAACGCAACAATGCAGCGATGACAGGCTCCTCCGGTGACATCTGGCAAAGGGCTCCTCCGGGGTGCCGCCATTCAGGGCTCCTTCAGCGCCGGGCGACGAAAGGCTCCACAGAGACGGCCTGGGCTGTGTGATGAACATGTCGTCCTCTGGGGCTGGCACGATGCAGGGCTCCCCAGGCTAAACAACCCCAGCTCCCTCAGCCTCTCCTCGAGACACACACCACGGAAGAAATCGCAGGAGCCAGGTCATTACAAACCATAGCGCATGTCACAAGACACTTCCAGAAACAGCGCACAAAACCAGACGCAAAATACAAGACAGGAAACAGAATCTGGGCGCAAAATACCTCAAAAGACAATACGTACCAGAAAATACAGGCAAAACAAGACAAAACCCAGTAAAAGACACACAACAGAAGGTACTATGCAATACATATAACATACAACAGAAAACAAAACACGAATACATACCATCAAAATCATCCTGCACAATAAAAGACAGCACAAAGAATACACAGAATACTCAACAGACAATAAAAAATACTCTACAGAAAACAAAATCCATTCCATGCAATGTATACCATACAGCACACACTGTACAAGAACTACGACTCCATACACACAATACATATGCTACAATACAAAATACAAGTACCACAGTAGAAAAATACAGGCCAACTACAATGCGACACCATCCCAGAACGGACAGGAGATACCACAGGCAGGGACCAGACCCACAGTACCTACCGTAGAGTACGTACCAAATCACCAGCGTCAGGAAGATCTCCCGTGGGGCACTGCGATGCAGGGCTCCTCCAACACAAGTTGACACAGGTGCCCTAGCAGGCAGCACGAGAAGCGGCTCCTGCGGGGCGGCACAAAGAAAGGCTCCTCCAGGGCTGCGCAACCAAGGACTCCTCCAGAGCGGAAAGACAAAAGGGCTCCTCTGCCACCAAGCCATCAGGGGCTCCTCCAATGCTGCACCACCAAGGGCCCCACCAGCATGGCACCACCAACAGCTGCTCCGCTGCACCAAAGGGGCTCCAAGAAGAGCTGGGCATCAAACAAACTGCTCCTCCGGCGCTCCCTGCTAACCACTGCTCTGCTGCGGCGGCACAAAGCCAACCTCTGGGGAGGCGCCAAGACACGCTCCTCCGACGGGGCGACAACAACGACTCCTGCGCAACGGCACAATCACGAGCTCCTCCAGCGCAAAGCAACAAAAGGCTCCTCCAGGGCGCTGCCACCATCGGCTCCTCCTCGGCGGCGTAACAAAGGGCTGCTCCACGACGAGGGGCTCCCGAGGCGCTTTGCCACCAATCGCTCCCCTGGGGCGCTGCACTACCGGGGGCTCTCCAGGATGGCTTGATGACAATAAAGCACAATTAATACCATGCTTCAAATACAATACAGAACACAACAGATGTAAAGTACCACACAAACAATGCATTACCAACAAGACAACCGAAAATGCAAGTTATACCGCAGCACACACAAGACTATACAGACCAGACCCACTATACACACGATGCATAAAACACAAGACAACACAGACAATACAATATACAATACAAAACAAACCACAGCACAAAGCGCTACCTACCGTGCTCCAACGTGGAACAGCACAAGGCTCCTACAGGGACGAGGACAACGGCTCCCAGGGAACGCTGCGACCAACAGCTCCTCCAGAACAAAGCCATCCTCTGCAGTGGTGCGATGAAGGGCCCTCCAACACACGGCAATGAAGAGCTCCTCCAGGGGAGCACGATGCAGGGCTCCTCCAACATAATTAGACACAGGTGCCCTAGCAGACAGGGCAAGGAGCGGCACCTGCGGGACGGTGCAGCTAATGGCTCATCCGGTGCGGCACAACAAAGGGCTCCTCTGCCATCGAGCCATCAGGGGCTCCTCCAATGCTGCACCACCAAGGGCCCCACCAGCATGGCACCACCAACAGCTGCTCCGCTGCACCAAAGGGGCTCCAAGAAGAGCTGGGCATCAAACAAACTGCTCCTCCGGCGCTCCCTGCTAACCACTGCTCTGCTGCGGCGGCACAAAGCCAACCTCTGGGGAGGCGCCAAGACAAGCTCCTCCGACGGGGCGACAACAAGGACGCCTGCGCAACGGCACAAGCACAGGCTCCTCCAGCGCAAAGCAACAAATGGCTCCTCCAGGGCGCTGCCACCATCGGCTCCTCCTCGGCAGCGTAACAAAGGGCTGCTCCACTGCGGCACGACGAGGGGCTCCCGAGGCGCTTTGCCACCAATCGCTCCCCTGCGGCGCTGCGCTACAGGGCTGCTCCGGGGCGGCGCCACTGGGGGCTCTCCAGGAGCAACACTATCAGCATCTCCTCTGGGGTGGTGTGAGCGCAATGCAACACAACTCATACCACGCTGGAAAGAACAGACTTGAAATACAATACGTCATACCATGTATTACAAACAGCCCAGCAGAAAACACAAGACGCACCATAGGATACAAAATACAACCCTACGCACACCATACCCACTAGGCAGGAAATACAAGATACAACTCAAGAGACCCTCAGTACAATAAGCACTAAACCACGCAAAACCAAAACAATACATACAGCACAAAATACAGCCCAGATCAGATCATGCAATACTCAGTAGACACAGGACTACGCAATACGGAACACAAAACCAACTACAGTACGCTCCACCATGTACCCCCCGCCCTTGCTACAACCCATCCCCGACAAAGGACATTGTACAGACCACTTAAGAGACACAGAAGAAGATGCCGTACAATCAAATACACCAAACCAAACGCCATACAAAAGAGCAAATGCAACGATGCAGCGATGACAGGCTCCTCCGGTGACATCTGGCAAAGGGCTCCTCCGGGGTGCCGCCATTCAGGGCTCCTTCAGCGCCGGGCGACGAAAGGCTCCACAGAGACGGCCTGGGCTGTGTGATGAACATGTCGTCCTCTGGGGCTGGCACGATGCAGGGCTCCCCAGGCTAAACAACCCCAGCTCCCTCAGCCTCTCCTCGAGACACACACCACGGAAGAAATCGCAGGAGCCAGGTCATTACAAACCATAGCGCATGTCACAAGACACTTCCAGAAACAGCGCACAAAACCAGACGCAAAATACAAGACAGGAAACAGAATCTGGGCGCAAAATACCTCAAAAGACAATACGTACCAGAAAATACAGGCAAAACAAGACAAAACCCAGTAAAAGACACACAACAGAAGGTACTATGCAATACATATAACATACAACAGAAAACAAAACACGAATACATACCATCAAAATCATCCTGCACAATAAAAGACAGCACAAAGAATACACAGAATACTCAACAGACAATAAAAAATACTCTACAGAAAACAAAATCCATTCCATGCAATGTATACCATACAGCACACACTGTACAAGAACTACGACTCCATACACACAATACATATGCTACAATACAAAATACAAGTACCACAGTAGAAAAATACAGGCCAACTACAATGCGACACCATCCCAGAACGGACAGGAGATACCACAGGCAGGGACCAGACCCACAGTACCTACCGTAGAGTACGTACCAAATCACCAGCGTCAGGAAGATCTCCCGTGGGGCACTGCGATGCAGGGCTCCTCCAACACAAGTTGACACAGGTGCCCTAGCAGGCAGCACGAGAAGCGGCTCCTGCGGGGCGGCACAAAGAAAGGCTCCTCCAGGGCTGCGCAACCAAGGACTCCTCCAGAGCGGAAAGACAAAAGGGCTCCTCTGCCACCAAGCCATCAGGGGCTCCTCCAATGCTGCACCACCAAGGGCCCCACCAGCATGGCACCACCAACAGCTGCTCCGCTGCACCAAAGGGGCTCCAAGAAGAGCTGGGCATCAAACAAACTGCTCCTCCGGCGCTCCCTGCTAACCACTGCTCTGCTGCGGCGGCACAAAGCCAACCTCTGGGGAGGCGCCAAGACACGCTCCTCCGACGGGGCGACAACAACGACTCCTGCGCAACGGCACAATCACGAGCTCCTCCAGCGCAAAGCAACAAAAGGCTCCTCCAGGGCGCTGCCACCATCGGCTCCTCCTCGGCAGCGTAACAAAGGGCTGCTCCACGACGAGGGGCTCCCGAGGCGCTTTGCCACCAATCGCTCCCCTGGGGCGCTGCACTACCGGGGGCTCTCCAGGATGGCTTGATGACAATAAAGCACAATTAATACCATGCTTCAAATACAATACAGAACACAACAGATGTAAAGTACCACACAAACAATGCATTACCAACAAGACAACCGAAAATGCAAGTTATACCGCAGCACACACAAGACTATACAGACCAGACCCACTATAAACACGATGCATAAAACACAAGACAACACAGACAATACAATATACAATACAAAACAAACCACAGCACAAAGCGCTACCTACCGTGCTCCAACGTGGAACAGCACAAGGTTCCTACAGGGACGAGGACAATGGCTCCCAGGGAACGCTGCGACCAACAGCTCCTCCAGAACAAAGCCATCAAGGGCTCCTCTGCAGTGGTGCGATGAAGGGCCCTCCAACACACGGCAATGAAGAGCTCCTCCAGGGGAGCACGATGCAGGGCTCCTCCAACATAATTAGACACAGGTGCCCTAGCAGACAGGGCAAGGAGCGGCACCTGCGGGACGGTGCAGCTAATGGCTCATCCAATGCGGCACAACAAAGGGCTCCTCTGCCATCGAGCCATCAGGGGCTCCTCCAATGCTGCACCACCAAGGGCCCCACCAGCATGGCACCACCAACAGCTGCTCCGCTGCACCAAAGGGGCTCCAAGAAGAGCTGGGCATCAAACAAACTGCTCCTCCGGCGCTCCCTGCTAACCACTGCTCTGCTGCGGCGGCACAAAGCCAACCTCTGGGGAGGCGCCAAGACACGCTCCTCCGACGGGGCGACAACAAGGACGCCTGCGCAACGGCACAAGCACGGGCTCCTCCAGCGCAAAGCAACAAATGGCTCCTCCAGGGCGCTGCCACCATCGGCTCCTCCTTGGCAGCGTAACAAAGGGCTGCTCCACTGCGGCACGACGAGGGGCTCCCGAGGCGCTTTGCCACCAATCGCTCCCCTGCGGCGCTGCGCTACAGGGCTGCTCCGGGGCGGCGCCACTGGGGGCTCTCCAGGAGCAACACTATCAGCATCTCCTCTGGGGTGGTGTGAGCGCAATGCAACACAACTCATACCACGCTGGAAAGAACAGACTTGAAATACAATACGTCATACCATGTATTACAAACAGCCCAGCAGAAAACACAAGACGCACCATAGGATACAAAATACAACCCTACGCACACCATACCCACTAGGCAGGAAATACAAGATACAACTCAAGAGACCCTCAGTACAATAAGCACTAAACCACGCAAAACCAAAACAATACATACAGCACAAAATACAGCCCAGATCAGATCATGCAATACTCAGTAGACACAGGACTACGCAATACGGAACACAAAACCAACTACAGTACGCTCCACCATGTACCCCCCGCCCTTGCTACAACCCATCCCCGACAAAGGACATTGTACAGACCACTTAAGAGACACAGAAGAAGATGCCGTACAATCAAATACACCAAACCAAACGCCATACAAAAGAGCAAATGCAACGATGCAGCGATGACAGGCTCCTCCGGTGACATCTGGCAAAGGGCTCCTCCGGGGTGCCGCCATTCAGGGCTCCTTCAGCGCCGGGCGACGAAAGGCTCCACAGAGACGGCCTGGGCTGTGTGATGAACATGTCGTCCTCTGGGGCTGGCACGATGCAGGGCTCCCCAGGCTAAACAACCCCAGCTCCCTCAGCCTCTCCTCGAGACACACACCACGGAAGAAATCGCAGGAGCCAGGTCATTACAAACCATAGCGCATGTCACAAGACACTTCCAGAAACAGCGCACAAAACCAGACGCAAAATACAAGACAGGAAACAGAATCTGGGCGCAAAATACCTCAAAAGACAATACGTACCAGAAAATACAGGCAAAACAAGACAAAACCCAGTAAAAGACACACAACAGAAGGTACTATGCAATACATATAACATACAACAGAAAACAAAACACGAATACATACCATCAAAATCATCCTGCACAATAAAAGACAGCACAAAGAATACACAGAATACTCAACAGACAATAAAAAATACTCTACAGAAAACAAAATCCATTCCATGCAATGTATACCATACAGCACACACTGTACAAGAACTACGACTCCATACACACAATACATATGCTACAATACAAAATACAAGTACCACAGTAGAAAAATACAGGCCAACTACAATGCGACACCATCCCAGAACGGACAGGAGATACCACAGGCAGGGACCAGACCCACAGTACCTACCGTAGAGTACGTACCAAATCACCAGCGTCAGGAAGATCTCCCGTGGGGCACTGCGATGCAGGGCTCCTCCAACACAAGTTGACACAGGTGCCCTAGCAGGCAGCACGAGAAGCGGCTCCTGCGGGGCGGCACAAAGAAAGGCTCCTCCAGGGCTGCGCAACCAAGGACTCCTCCAGAGCAGAAAGACATAAGGGCTCCTCTGCCGCCAAGCCATCAGGGGCTCCTCCAATGCTGCACCACCAAGGGCCCCACCAGCATGGCACCACCAACAGCTGCTCCGCTGCACCAAAGGGGCTCCAAGAAGAGCTGGGCATCAAACAAACTGCTCCTCCGGCGCTCCCTGCTAACCACTGCTCTGCTGCGGCGGCACAAAGCCAACCTCTGGGGAGGCGCCAAGACACGCTCCTCCGACGGGGCGACAACAACGACTCCTGCGCAACGGCACAATCACGAGCTCCTCCAGCGCAAAGCAACAAAAGGCTCCTCCAGGGCGCTGCCACCATCGGCTCCTCCTCGGCGGCGTAACAAAGGGCTGCTCCACGACGAGGGGCTCCCGAGGCGCTTTGCCACCAATCGCTCCCCTGGGGCGCTGCACTACCGGGGGCTCTCCAGGATGGCTTGATGACAATAAAGCACAATTAATACCATGCTTCAAATACAATACAGAACACAACAGATGTAAAGTACCACACAAACAATGCATTACCAACAAGACAACCGAAAATGCAAGTTATACCGCAGCACACACAAGACTATACAGACCAGACCCACTATACACACGATGCATAAAACACAAGACAACACAGACAATACAATATACAATACAAAACAAACCACAGCACAAAGCGCTACCTACCGTGCTCCAACGTGGAACAGCACAAGGCTCCTACAGGGACGAGGACAACGGCTCCCAGGGAACGCTGCGACCAACAGCTCCTCCAGAACAAAGCCATCCTCTGCAGTGGTGCGATGAAGGGCCCTCCAACACACGGCAATGAAGAGCTCCTCCAGGGGAGCACGATGCAGGGCTCCTCCAACATAATTAGACACAGGTGCCCTAGCAGACAGGGCAAGGAGCGGCACCTGCGGGACGGTGCAGCTAATGGCTCATCCGGTGCGGCACAACAAAGGGCTCCTCTGCCATCGAGCCATCAGGGGCTCCTCCAATGCTGCACCACCAAGGGCCCCACCAGCATGGCACCACCAACAGCTGCTCCGCTGCACCAAAGGGGCTCCAAGAAGAGCTGGGCATCAAACAAACTGCTCCTCCGGCGCTCCCTGCTAACCACTGCTCTGCTGCGGCGGCACAAAGCCAACCTCTGGGGAGGCGCCAAGACAAGCTCCTCCGACGGGGCGACAACAAGGACGCCTGCGCAACGGCACAAGCACAGGCTCCTCCAGCGCAAAGCAACAAATGGCTCCTCCAGGGCGCTGCCACCATCGGCTCCTCCTCGGCAGCGTAACAAAGGGCTGCTCCACTGCGGCACGACGAGGGGCTCCCGAGGCGCTTTGCCACCAATCGCTCCCCTGCGGCGCTGCGCTACAGGGCTGCTCCGGGGCGGCGCCACTGGGGGCTCTCCAGGAGCAACACTATCAGCATCTCCTCTGGGGTGGTGTGAGCGCAATGCAACACAACTCATACCACGCTGGAAAGAACAGACTTGAAATACAATACGTCATACCATGTATTACAAACAGCCCAGCAGAAAACACAAGACGCACCATAGGATACAAAATACAACCCTACGCACACCATACCCACTAGGCAGGAAATACAAGATACAACTCAAGAGACCCTCAGTACAATAAGCACTAAACCACGCAAAACCAAAACAATACATACAGCACAAAATACAGCCCAGATCAGATCATGCAATACTCAGTAGACACAGGACTACGCAATACGGAACACAAAACCAACTACAGTACGCTCCACCATGTACCCCCCGCCCTTGCTACAACCCATCCCCGACAAAGGACATTGTACAGACCACTTAAGAGACACAGAAGAAGATGCCGTACAATCAAATACACCAAACCAAACGCCATACAAAAGAGCAAATGCAACGATGCAGCGATGACAGGCTCCTCCGGTGACATCTGGCAAAGGGCTCCTCCGGGGTGCCGCCATTCAGGGCTCCTTCAGCGCCGGGCGACGAAAGGCTCCACAGAGACGGCCTGGGCTGTGTGATGAACATGTCGTCCTCTGGGGCTGGCACGATGCAGGGCTCCCCAGGCTAAACAACCCCAGCTCCCTCAGCCTCTCCTCGAGACACACACCACGGAAGAAATCGCAGGAGCCAGGTCATTACAAACCATAGCGCATGTCACAAGACACTTCCAGAAACAGCGCACAAAACCAGACGCAAAATACAAGACAGGAAACAGAATCTGGGCGCAAAATACCTCAAAAGACAATACGTACCAGAAAATACAGGCAAAACAAGACAAAACCCAGTAAAAGACACACAACAGAAGGTACTATGCAATACATATAACATACAACAGAAAACAAAACACGAATACATACCATCAAAATCATCCTGCACAATAAAAGACAGCACAAAGAATACACAGAATACTCAACAGACAATAAAAAATACTCTACAGAAAACAAAATCCATTCCATGCAATGTATACCATACAGCACACACTGTACAAGAACTACGACTCCATACACACAATACATATGCTACAATACAAAATACAAGTACCACAGTAGAAAAATACAGGCCAACTACAATGCGACACCATCCCAGAACGGACAGGAGATACCACAGGCAGGGACCAGACCCACAGTACCTACCGTAGAGTACGTACCAAATCACCAGCGTCAGGAAGATCTCCCGTGGGGCACTGCGATGCAGGGCTCCTCCAACACAAGTTGACACAGGTGCCCTAGCAGGCAGCACAAGAAGCGGCTCCTGCGGGGCGGCACAAAGAAAGGCTCCTCCAGGGCTGCGCAACCAAGGACTCCTCCAGAGCGGAAAGACAAAAGGGCTCCTCTGCCACCAAGCCATCAGGGGCTCCTCCAATGCTGCACCACCAAGGGCCCCACCAGCATGGCACCACCAACAGCTGCTCCGCTGCACCAAAGGGGCTCCAAGAAGAGCTGGGCATCAAACAAACTGCTCCTCCGGCGCTCCCTGCTAACCACTGCTCTGCTGCGGCGGCACAAAGCCAACCTCTGGGGAGGCGCCAAGACACGCTCCTCCGACGGGGCGACAACAACGACTCCTGCGCAACGGCACAATCACGAGCTCCTCCAGCGCAAAGCAACAAAAGGCTCCTCCAGGGCGCTGCCACCATCGGCTCCTCCTCGGCGGCGTAACAAAGGGCTGCTCCACGACGAGGGGCTCCCGAGGCGCTTTGCCACCAATCGCTCCCCTGGGGCGCTGCACTACCGGGGGCTCTCCAGGATGGCTTGATGACAATAAAGCACAATTAATACCATGCTTCAAATACAATACAGAACACAACAGATGTAAAGTACCACACAAACAATGCATTACCAACAAGACAACCGAAAATGCAAGTTATACCGCAGCACACACAAGACTATACAGACCAGACCCACTATACACACGATGCATAAAACACAAGACAACACAGACAATACAATATACAATACAAAACAAACCACAGCACAAAGCGCTACCTACCGTGCTCCAACGTGGAACAGCACAAGGTTCCTACAGGGACGAGGACAATGGCTCCCAGGGAACGCTGCGACCAACAGCTCCTCCAGAACAAAGCCATCAAGGGCTCCTCTGCAGTGGTGCGATGAAGGGCCCTCCAACACACGGCAATGAAGAGCTCCTCCAGGGGAGCACGATGCAGGGCTCCTCCAACATAATTAGACACAGGTGCCCTAGCAGACAGGGCAAGGAGCGGCACCTGCGGGACGGTGCAGCTAATGGCTCATCCAATGCGGCACAACAAAGGGCTCCTCTGCCATCGAGCCATCAGAGGCTCCTCCAATGCTGCACCACCAAGGGCCCCACCAGCATGGCACCACCAACAGCTGCTCCGCTGCACCAAAGGGGCTCCAAGAAGAGCTGGGCATCAAACAAACTGCTCCTCCGGCGCTCCCTGCTAACCACTGCTCTGCTGCGGCGGCACAAAGCCAACCTCTGGGGAGGCGCCAAGACACGCTCCTCCGACGGGGCGACAACAAGGACGCCTGCGCAACGGCACAAGCACGGGCTCCTCCAGCGCAAAGCAACAAATGGCTCCTCCAGGGCGCTGCCACCATCGGCTCCTCCTCGGCAGCGTAACAAAGGGCTGCTCCACTGCGGCACGACGAGGGGCTCCCGAGGCGCTTTGCCACCAATCGCTCCCCTGCGGCGCTGCGCTACAGGGCTGCTCCGGGGCGGCGCCACTGGGGGCTCTCCAGGAGCAACACTATCAGCATCTCCTCTGGGGTGGTGTGAGCGCAATGCAACACAACTCATACCACGCTGGAAAGAACAGACTTGAAATACAATACGTCATACCATGTATTACAAACAGCCCAGCAGAAAACACAAGACGCACCATAGGATACAAAATACAACCCTACGCACACCATACCCACTAGGCAGGAAATACAAGATACAACTCAAGAGACCCTCAGTACAATAAGCACTAAACCACGCAAAACCAAAACAATACATACAGCACAAAATACAGCCCAGATCAGATCATGCAATACTCAGTAGACACAGGACTACGCAATACGGAACACAAAACCAACTACAGTACGCTCCACCATGTACCCCCCGCCCTTGCTACAACCCATCCCCGACAAAGGACATTGTACAGACCACTTAAGAGACACAGAAGAAGATGCCGTACAATCAAATACACCAAACCAAACGCCATACAAAAGAGCAAACGCAACAATGCAGCGATGACAGGCTCCTCCGGTGACATCTGGCAAAGGGCTCCTCCGGGGTGCCGCCATTCAGGGCTCCTTCAGCGCCGGGCGACGAAAGGCTCCACAGAGACGGCCTGGGCTGTGTGATGAACATGTCGTCCTCTGGGGCTGGCACGATGCAGGGCTCCCCAGGCTAAACAACCCCAGCTCCCTCAGCCTCTCCTCGAGACACACACCACGGAAGAAATCGCAGGAGCCAGGTCATTACAAACCATAGCGCATGTCACAAGACACTTCCAGAAACAGCGCACAAAACCAGACGCAAAATACAAGACAGGAAACAGAATCTGGGCGCAAAATACCTCAAAAGACAATACGTACCAGAAAATACAGGCAAAACAAGACAAAACCCAGTAAAAGACACACAACAGAAGGTACTATGCAATACATATAACATACAACAGAAAACAAAACACGAATACATACCATCAAAATCATCCTGCACAATAAAAGACAGCACAAAGAATACACAGAATACTCAACAGACAATAAAAAATACTCTACAGAAAACAAAATCCATTCCATGCAATGTATACCATACAGCACACACTGTACAAGAACTACGACTCCATACACACAATACATATGCTACAATACAAAATACAAGTACCACAGTAGAAAAATACAGGCCAACTACAATGCGACACCATCCCAGAACGGACAGGAGATACCACAGGCAGGGACCAGACCCACAGTACCTACCGTAGAGTACGTACCAAATCACCAGCGTCAGGAAGATCTCCCGTGGGGCACTGCGATGCAGGGCTCCTCCAACACAAGTTGACACAGGTGCCCTAGCAGGCAGCACGAGAAGCGGCTCCTGCGGGGCGGCACAAAGAAAGGCTCCTCCAGGGCTGCGCAACCAAGGACTCCTCCAGAGCGGAAAGACAAAAGGGCTCCTCTGCCACCAAGCCATCAGGGGCTCCTCCAATGCTGCACCACCAAGGGCCCCACCAGCATGGCACCACCAACAGCTGCTCCGCTGCACCAAAGGGGCTCCAAGAAGAGCTGGGCATCAAACAAACTGCTCCTCCGACGCTCCCTGCTAACCACTGCTCTGCTGCGGCGGCACAAAGCCAACCTCTGGGGAGGCGCCAAGACACGCTCCTCCGACGGGGCGACAACAACGACTCCTGCGCAACGGCACAATCACGAGCTCCTCCAGCGCAAAGCAACAAAAGGCTCCTCCAGGGCGCTGCCACCATCGGCTCCTCCTCGGCGGCGTAACAAAGGGCTGCTCCACGACGAGGGGCTCCCGAGGCGCTTTGCCACCAATCGCTCCCCTGGGGCGCTGCACTACCGGGGGCTCTCCAGGATGGCTTGATGACAATAAAGCACAATTAATACCATGCTTCAAATACAATAC
Source organism: Falco punctatus (assembly GCF_963210335.1). Lineage (NCBI taxonomy): Eukaryota > Metazoa > Chordata > Aves > Falconiformes > Falconidae > Falco > Falco punctatus. Next base: position 144,767 of record NW_027660057.1, read on the forward strand.
AGAACACAACAGATGTAAAGTACCACACAAACAATGCATTACCAACAAGACAACCGAAAATGCAAGTTATACCGCAGCACACACAAGACTATACAGACCAGACCCACTATACACACGATGCATAAAACACAAGACAACACAGACAATACAATATACAATACAAAACAAACCACAGCACAAAGCGCTACCTACCGTGCTCCAACGTGGAACAGCACAAGGCTCCTACAGGGACGAGGACAACGGCTCCCAGGGAACGCTGCGACCAACAGCTCCTCCAGAACAAAGCCATCCTCTGCAGTGGTGCGATGAAGGGCCCTCCAACACACGGCAATGAAGAGCTCCTCCAGGGGAGCACGATGCAGGGCTCCTCCAACATAATTAGACACAGGTGCCCTAGCAGACAGGGCAAGGAGCGGCACCTGAGGGACGGTGCAGCTAATGGCTCATCCAATGCGGCACAACAAAGGGCTCCTCTGCCATCGAGCCATCAGGGGCTCCTCCAATGCTGCACCACCAAGGGCCCCACCAGCATGGCACCACCAACAGCTGCTCCGCTGCACCAAAGGGGCTCCAAGAAGAGCTGGGCATCAAACAAACTGCTCCTCCGGCGCTCCCTGCTAACCACTGCTCTGCTGCGGCGGCACAAAGCCAACCTCTGGGGAGGCGCCAAGACACGCTCCTCCGACGGGGCGACAACAAGGACGCCTGCGCAACGGCACAAGCACGGGCTCCTCCAGCGCAAAGCAACAAAAGGCTCCTCCAGGGCGCTGCCACCATCGGCTCCTCCTCGGCAGCGTAACAAAGGGCTGCTCCACTGCGGCACGACGAGGGGCTCCCGAGGCGCTTTGCCACCAATCGCTCCCCTGCGGCGCTGCGCTACAGGGCTGCTCCGGGGCGGCGCCACTGGGGGCTCTCCAGGAGCAACACTATCAGCATCTCCTCTGGGGTGGTGTGAGCGCAATGCAACACAACTCATACCACGCTGGAAAGAACAGACTTGAAATACAATACGTCATACCATGTATTACAAACAGCCCAGCAGAAAACACAAGACGCACCATAGGATACAAAATACAACCCTACGCACACCATACCCACTAGGCAGGAAATACAAGATACAACTCAAGAGACCCTCAGTACAATAAGCACTAAACCACGCAAAACCAAAACAATACATACAGCACAAAATACAGCCCAGATCAGATCATGCAATACTCAGTAGACACAGGACTACGCAATACGGAACACAAAACCAACTACAGTACGCTCCACCATGTACCCCCCGCCCTTGCTACAACCCATCCCCGACAAAGGACATTGTACAGACCACTTAAGAGACACAGAAGAAGATGCCGTACAATCAAATACACCAAACCAAACGCCATACAAAAGAGCAAATGCAACGATGCAGCGATGACAGGCTCCTCCGGTGACATCTGGCAAAGGGCTCCTCCGGGGTGCCGCCATTCAGGGCTCCTTCAGCGCCGGGCGACGAAAGGCTCCACAGAGACGGCCTGGGCTGTGTGATGAACATGTCGTCCTCTGGGGCTGGCACGATGCAGGGCTCCCCAGGCTAAACAACCCCAGCTCCCTCAGCCTCTCCTCGAGACACACACCACGGAAGAAATCGCAGGAGCCAGGTCATTACAAACCATAGCGCATGTCACAAGACACTTCCAGAAACAGCGCACAAAACCAGACGCAAAATACAAGACAGGAAACAGAATCTGGGCGCAAAATACCTCAAAAGACAATACGTACCAGAAAATACAGGCAAAACAAGACAAAACCCAGTAAAAGACACACAACAGAAGGTACTATGCAATACATATAACATACAACAGAAAACAAAACACGAATACATACCATCAAAATCATCCTGCACAATAAAAGACAGCACAAAGAATACACAGAATACTCAACAGACAATAAAAAATACTCTACAGAAAACAAAATCCATTCCATGCAATGTATACCATACAGCACACACTGTACAAGAACTACGACTCCATACACACAATACATATGCTACAATACAAAATACAAGTACCACAGTAGAAAAATACAGGCCAACTACAATGCGACACCATCCCAGAACGGACAGGAGATACCACAGGCAGGGACCAGACCCACAGTACCTACCGTAGAGTACGTACCAAATCACCAGCGTCAGGAAGATCTCCCGTGGGGCACTGCGATGCAGGGCTCCTCCAACACAAGTTGACACAGGTGCCCTAGCAGGCAGCACAAGAAGCGGCTCCTGCGGGGCGGCACAAAGAAAGGCTCCTCCAGGGCTGCGCAACCAAGGACTCCTCCAGAGCGGAAAGACAAAAGGGCTCCTCTGCCACCAAGCCATCAGGGGCTCCTCCAATGCTGCACCACCAAGGGCCCCACCAGCATGGCACCACCAACAGCTGCTCCGCTGCACCAAAGGGGCTCCAAGAAGAGCTGGGCATCAAACAAACTGCTCCTCCGGCGCTCCCTGCTAACCACTGCTCTGCTGCGGCGGCACAAAGCCAACCTCTGGGGAGGCGCCAAGACACGCTCCTCCGACGGGGCGACAACAACGACTCCTGCGCAACGGCACAATCACGAGCTCCTCCAGCGCAAAGCAACAAAAGGCTCCTCCAGGGCGCTGCCACCATCGGCTCCTCCTCGGCGGCGTAACAAAGGGCTGCTCCACGACGAGGGGCTCCCGAGGCGCTTTGCCACCAATCGCTCCCCTGGGGCGCTGCACTACCGGGGGCTCTCCAGGATGGCTTGATGACAATAAAGCACAATTAATACCATGCTTCAAATACAATACAGAACACAACAGATGTAAAGTACCACACAAACAATGCATTACCAACAAGACAACCGAAAATGCAAGTTATACCGCAGCACACACAAGACTATACAGACCAGACCCACTATACACACGATGCATAAAACACAAGACAACACAGACAATACAATATACAATACAAAACAAACCACAGCACAAAGCGCTACCTACCGTGCTCCAACGTGGAACAGCACAAGGTTCCTACAGGGACGAGGACAATGGCTCCCAGGGAACGCTGCGACCAACAGCTCCTCCAGAACAAAGCCATCAAGGGCTCCTCTGCAGTGGTGCGATGAAGGGCCCTCCAACACACGGCAATGAAGAGCTCCTCCAGGGGAGCACGATGCAGGGCTCCTCCAACATAATTAGACACAGGTGCCCTAGCAGACAGGGCAAGGAGCGGCACCTGCGGGACGGTGCAGCTAATGGCTCATCCAATGCGGCACAACAAAGGGCTCCTCTGCCATCGAGCCATCAGAGGCTCCTCCAATGCTGCACCACCAAGGGCCCCACCAGCATGGCACCACCAACAGCTGCTCCGCTGCACCAAAGGGGCTCCAAGAAGAGCTGGGCATCAAACAAACTGCTCCTCCGGCGCTCCCTGCTAACCACTGCTCTGCTGCGGCGGCACAAAGCCAACCTCTGGGGAGGCGCCAAGACACGCTCCTCCGACGGGGCGACAACAAGGACGCCTGCGCAACGGCACAAGCACGGGCTCCTCCAGCGCAAAGCAACAAATGGCTCCTCCAGGGCGCTGCCACCATCGGCTCCTCCTCGGCAGCGTAACAAAGGGCTGCTCCACTGCGGCACGACGAGGGGCTCCCGAGGCGCTTTGCCACCAATCGCTCCCCTGCGGCGCTGCGCTACAGGGCTGCTCCGGGGCGGCGCCACTGGGGGCTCTCCAGGAGCAACACTATCAGCATCTCCTCTGGGGTGGTGTGAGCGCAATGCAACACAACTCATACCACGCTGGAAAGAACAGACTTGAAATACAATACGTCATACCATGTATTACAAACAGCCCAGCAGAAAACACAAGACGCACCATAGGATACAAAATACAACCCTACGCACACCATACCCACTAGGCAGGAAATACAAGATACAACTCAAGAGACCCTCAGTACAATAAGCACTAAACCACGCAAAACCAAAACAATACATACAGCACAAAATACAGCCCAGATCAGATCATGCAATACTCAGTAGACACAGGACTACGCAATACGGAACACAAAACCAACTACAGTACGCTCCACCATGTACCCCCCGCCCTTGCTACAACCCATCCCCGACAAAGGACATTGTACAGACCACTTAAGAGACACAGAAGAAGATGCCGTACAATCAAATACACCAAACCAAACGCCATACAAAAGAGCAAACGCAACAATGCAGCGATGACAGGCTCCTCCGGTGACATCTGGCAAAGGGCTCCTCCGGGGTGCCGCCATTCAGGGCTCCTTCAGCGCCGGGCGACGAAAGGCTCCACAGAGACGGCCTGGGCTGTGTGATGAACATGTCGTCCTCTGGGGCTGGCACGATGCAGGGCTCCCCAGGCTAAACAACCCCAGCTCCCTCAGCCTCTCCTCGAGACACACACCACGGAAGAAATCGCAGGAGCCAGGTCATTACAAACCATAGCGCATGTCACAAGACACTTCCAGAAACAGCGCACAAAACCAGACGCAAAATACAAGACAGGAAACAGAATCTGGGCGCAAAATACCTCAAAAGACAATACGTACCAGAAAATACAGGCAAAACAAGACAAAACCCAGTAAAAGACACACAACAGAAGGTACTATGCAATACATATAACATACAACAGAAAACAAAACACGAATACATACCATCAAAATCATCCTGCACAATAAAAGACAGCACAAAGAATACACAGAATACTCAACAGACAATAAAAAATACTCTACAGAAAACAAAATCCATTCCATGCAATGTATACCATACAGCACACACTGTACAAGAACTACGACTCCATACACACAATACATATGCTACAATACAAAATACAAGTACCACAGTAGAAAAATACAGGCCAACTACAATGCGACACCATCCCAGAACGGACAGGAGATACCACAGGCAGGGACCAGACCCACAGTACCTACCGTAGAGTACGTACCAAATCACCAGCGTCAGGAAGATCTCCCGTGGGGCACTGCGATGCAGGGCTCCTCCAACACAAGTTGACACAGGTGCCCTAGCAGGCAGCACGAGAAGCGGCTCCTGCGGGGCGGCACAAAGAAAGGCTCCTCCAGGGCTGCGCAACCAAGGACTCCTCCAGAGCGGAAAGACAAAAGGGCTCCTCTGCCACCAAGCCATCAGGGGCTCCTCCAATGCTGCACCACCAAGGGCCCCACCAGCATGGCACCACCAACAGCTGCTCCGCTGCACCAAAGGGGCTCCAAGAAGAGCTGGGCATCAAACAAACTGCTCCTCCGACGCTCCCTGCTAACCACTGCTCTGCTGCGGCGGCACAAAGCCAACCTCTGGGGAGGCGCCAAGACACGCTCCTCCGACGGGGCGACAACAACGACTCCTGCGCAACGGCACAATCACGAGCTCCTCCAGCGCAAAGCAACAAAAGGCTCCTCCAGGGCGCTGCCACCATCGGCTCCTCCTCGGCGGCGTAACAAAGGGCTGCTCCACGACGAGGGGCTCCCGAGGCGCTTTGCCACCAATCGCTCCCCTGGGGCGCTGCACTACCGGGGGCTCTCCAGGATGGCTTGATGACAATAAAGCACAATTAATACCATGCTTCAAATACAATACAGAACACAACAGATGTAAAGTACCACACAAACAATGCATTACCAACAAGACAACCGAAAATGCAAGTTATACCGCAGCACACACAAGACTATACAGACCAGACCCACTATACACACGATGCATAAAACACAAGACAACACAGACAATACAATATACAATACAAAACAAACCACAGCACAAAGCGCTACCTACCGTGCTCCAACGTGGAACAGCACAAGGCTCCTACAGGGACGAGGACAACGGCTCCCAGGGAACGCTGCGACCAACAGCTCCTCCAGAACAAAGCCATCCTCTGCAGTGGTGCGATGAAGGGCCCTCCAACACACGGCAATGAAGAGCTCCTCCAGGGGAGCACGATGCAGGGCTCCTCCAACATAATTAGACACAGGTGCCCTAGCAGACAGGGCAAGGAGCGGCACCTGAGGGACGGTGCAGCTAATGGCTCATCCAATGCGGCACAACAAAGGGCTCCTCTGCCATCGAGCCATCAGGGGCTCCTCCAATGCTGCACCACCAAGGGCCCCACCAGCATGGCACCACCAACAGCTGCTCCGCTGCACCAAAGGGGCTCCAAGAAGAGCTGGGCATCAAACAAACTGCTCCTCCGGCGCTCCCTGCTAACCACTGCTCTGCTGCGGCGGCACAAAGCCAACCTCTGGGGAGGCGCCAAGACACGCTCCTCCGACGGGGCGACAACAAGGACGCCTGCGCAACGGCACAAGCACGGGCTCCTCCAGCGCAAAGCAACAAAAGGCTCCTCCAGGGCGCTGCCACCATCGGCTCCTCCTCGGCAGCGTAACAAAGGGCTGCTCCACTGCGGCACGACGAGGGGCTCCCGAGGCGCTTTGCCACCAATCGCTCCCCTGCGGCGCTGCGCTACAGGGCTGCTCCGGGGCGGCGCCACTGGGGGCTCTCCAGGAGCAACACTATCAGCATCTCCTCTGGGGTGGTGTGAGCGCAATGCAACACAACTCATACCACGCTGGAAAGAACAGACTTGAAATACAATACGTCATACCATGTATTACAAACAGCCCAGCAGAAAACACAAGACGCACCATAGGATACAAAATACAACCCTACGCACACCATACCCACTAGGCAGGAAATACAAGATACAACTCAAGAGACCCTCAGTACAATAAGCACTAAACCACGCAAAACCAAAACAATACATACAGCACTAAATACAGCCCAGATCAGATCATGCAATACTCAGTAGACACAGGACTACGCAATACGGAACACAAAACCAACTACAGTACGCTCCACCATGTACCCCCCGCCCTTGCTACAACCCATCCCCGACAAAGGACATTGTACAGACCACTTAAGAGACACAGAAGAAGATGCCGTACAATCAAATACACCAAACCAAACGCCATACAAAAGAGCAAACGCAACAATGCAGCGATGACAGGCTCCTCCGGTGACATCTGGCAAAGGGCTCCTCCGGGGTGCCGCCATTCAGGGCTCCTTCAGCGCCGGGCGACGAAAGGCTCCACAGAGACGGCCTGGGCTGTGTGATGAACATGTCGTCCTCTGGGGCTGGCACGATGCAGGGCTCCCCAGGCTAAACAACCCCAGCTCCCTCAGCCTCTCCTCGAGACACACACCACGGAAGAAATCGCAGGAGCCAGGTCATTACAAACCATAGCGCATGTCACAAGACACTTCCAGAAACAGCGCACAAAACCAGACGCAAAATACAAGACAGGAAACAGAATCTGGGCGCAAAATACCTCAAAAGACAATACGTACCAGAAAATACAGGCAAAACAAGACAAAACCCAGTAAAAGACACACAACAGAAGGTACTATGCAATACATATAACATACAACAGAAAACAAAACACGAATACATACCATCAAAATCATCCTGCACAATAAAAGACAGCACAAAGAATACACAGAATACTCAACAGACAATAAAAAATACTCTACAGAAAACAAAATCCATTCCATGCAATGTATACCATACAGCACACACTGTACAAGAACTACGACTCCATACACACAATACATATGCTACAATACAAAATACAAGTACCACAGTAGAAAAATACAGGCCAACTACAATGCGACACCATCCCAGAACGGACAGGAGATACCACAGGCAGGGACCAGACCCACAGTACCTACCGTAGAGTACGTACCAAATCACCAGCGTCAGGAAGATCTCCCGTGGGGCACTGCGATGCAGGGCTCCTCCAACACAAGTTGACACAGGTGCCCTAGCAGGCAGCACGAGAAGCGGCTCCTGCGGGGCGGCACAAAGAAAGGCTCCTCCAGGGCTGCGCAACCAAGGACTCCTCCAGAGCGGAAAGACAAAAGGGCTCCTCTGCCACCAAGCCATCAGGGGCTCCTCCAATGCTGCACCACCAAGGGCCCCACCAGCATGGCACCACCAACAGCTGCTCCGCTGCACCAAAGGGGCTCCAAGAAGAGCTGGGCATCAAACAAACTGCTCCTCCGGCGCTCCCTGCTAACCACTGCTCTGCTGCGGCGGCACAAAGCCAACCTCTGGGGAGGCGCCAAGACACGCTCCTCCGACGGGGCGACAACAACGACTCCTGCGCAACGGCACAATCACGAGCTCCTCCAGCGCAAAGCAACAAAAGGCTCCTCCAGGGCGCTGCCACCATCGGCTCCTCCTCGGCGGCGTAACAAAGGGCTGCTCCACGACGAGGGGCTCCCGAGGCGCTTTGCCACCAATCGCTCCCCTGGGGCGCTGCACTACCGGGGGCTCTCCAGGATGGCTTGATGACAATAAAGCACAATTAATACCATGCTTCAAATACAATACAGAACACAACAGATGTAAAGTACCACACAAACAATGCATTACCAACAAGACAACCGAAAATGCAAGTTATACCGCAGCACACACAAGACTATACAGACCAGACCCACTATACACACGATGCATAAAACACAAGACAACACAGACAATACAATATACAATACAAAACAAACCACAGCACAAAGCGCTACCTACCGTGCTCCAACGTGGAACAGCACAAGGCTCCTACAGGGACGAGGACAACGGCTCCCAGGGAACGCTGCGACCAACAGCTCCTCCAGAACAAAGCCATCCTCTGCAGTGGTGCGATGAAGGGCCCTCCAACACACGGCAATGAAGAGCTCCTCCAGGGGAGCACGATGCAGGGCTCCTCCAACATAATTAGACACAGGTGCCCTAGCAGACAGGGCAAGGAGCGGCACCTGCGGGACGGTGCAGCTAATGGCTCATCCAATGCGGCACAACAAAGGGCTCCTCTGCCATCGAGCCATCAGGGGCTCCTCCAATGCTGCACCACCAAGGGCCCCACCAGCATGGCACCACCAACAGCTGCTCCGCTGCACCAAAGGGGCTCCAAGAAGAGCTGGGCATCAAACAAACTGCTCCTCCGGCGCTCCCTGCTAACCACTGCTCTGCTGCGGCGGCACAAAGCCAACCTCTGGGGAGGCGCCAAGACACGCTCCTCCGACGGGGCGACAACAAGGACGCCTGCGCAACGGCACAAGCACAGGCTCCTCCAGCGCAAAGCAACAAAAGGCTCCTCCAGGGCGCTGCCACCATCGGCTCCTCCTCGGCAGCGTAACAAAGGGCTGCTCCACTGCGGCACGACGAGGGGCTCCCGAGGCGCTTTGCCACCAATCGCTCCCCTGCGGCGCTGCGCTACCGGGGGCTCTCCAGGATGGCTTGATGACAATAAAGCACAATTAATACCATGCTTCAAATACAATACAGAACACAACAGATGTAAAGTACCACACAAACAATGCATTACCAACAAGACAACCGAAAATGCAAGTTATACCGCAGCACACACAAGACTATACAGACCAGACCCACTATACACACGATGCATAAAACACAAGACAACACAGACAATACAATATACAATACAAAACAAACCACAGCACAAAGCGCTACCTACCGTGCTCCAACGTGGAACAGCACAAGGCTCCTACAGGGACGAGGACAACGGCTCCCAGGGAACGCTGCGACCAACAGCTCCTCCAGAACAAAGCCATCAAGGGCTCCTCTGCAGTGGTGCGATGAAGGGCCCTCCAACACACGGCAATGAAGAGCTCCTCCAGGGGAGCACGATGCAGGGCTCCTCCAACATAATTAGACACAGGTGCCCTAGCAGACAGGGCAAGGAGCGGCACCTGCGGGACGGTGCAGCTAATGGCTCATCCGGTGCGGCACAACAAAGGGCTCCTCTGCCATCGAGCCATCAGGGGCTCCTCCAGTGCTGCACCACCAAGGGCCCCACCAGCATGGCACCACCAACAGCTGCTCCGCTGCACCAAAGGGGCTCCAAGAAGAGCTGGGCATCAAACAAACTGCTCCTCCGGCGCTCCCTGCTAACCACTGCTCTGCTGCGGCGGCACAAAGCCAACCTCTGGGGAGGCGCCAAGACACGCTCCTCCGACGGGGCGACAACAAGGACGCCTGCGCAACGGCACAAGCACGGGCTCCTCCAGCGCAAAGCAACAAAAGGCTCCTCCAGGGCGCTGCCACCATCGGCTCCTCCTCGGCAGCGTAACAAAGGGCTGCTCCACTGCGGCACGACGAGGGGCTCCCGAGGCGCTTTGCCACCAATCGCTCCCCTGCGGCGCTGCGCTACAGGGCTGCTCCGGGGCGGCGCCACTGGGGGCTCTCCAGGAGCAACACTATCAGCATCTCCTCTGGGGTGGTGTGAGCGCAATGCAACACAACTCATACCACGCTGGAAAGAACAGACTTGAAATACAATACGTCATACCATGTATTACAAACAGCCCAGCAGAAAACACAAGACGCACCATAGGATACAAAATACAACCCTACGCACACCATACCCACTAGGCAGGAAATACAAGATACAACTCAAGAGACCCTCAGTACAATAAGCACTAAACCACGCAAAACCAAAACAATACAGCACAATATACAATCCTGACAAAGGTCGTGGAATACATACCCACGAACACAACACATTCTGTAGAATACACGCAATACACCGTACAAAAACTACACTACGCTACATTACATATGATGGAAGATATAATGCAGGACATACACTACAGATTTTAAAATAAAATACTAAATACAGAATGCAATACGAAATACTTATTGCATAAGATAAACAATAGACTGTTATAAATCATTAGGATAGAACACATTATTGCACAGTGAATACCATATTACACAGAGCATAAAATAAAACCGACTCCACTCTACAAAGGACACATAGAACACTGGAAATACATTGCATAAAAAATTCTCTACAGAAAACACAATCCTTTCCATTTCATGGATACTACATAGTACATGCAGTACAAAACCTACAGTTCAATACACCTAAGACATCCCCTACAATACAAAATATAAATACAATAGAAAATACATACAAAATGCAATACCTTACCATATGATACCATAGATACCGGACTTAGATTACATACCACACAATAAATGCTAAATTATACCACACCTGCTAAAAAAAGGCATGCATACCATACATTACAATGCATACCATGCAATACATACCAGACCGTTCCCCACACCATCGCCTAAATACCACAGCATACCTGAATTACCCTGTAATAGCATACCATGCCATCCTACAGCATAAAAAAATATACCTTCCCATACTAAAAAAACCCACCACTATACATACCATACTGCAAATACAGTAAAGGCAATACAAAATGCAATATCATGCTTAACGTAAAACAATGCAGACCACACAATACCACACCCAATGCCAAACCACATCCCACACTACAGCCAATGCTTCTGGGGCAGCACAGCGAAGGGCTGCAAGGAGGCCTGGGCGGCACAATGAACAGCTCTGAGAAGGAGGCAAAATATAGGGCTCCTCAGCCATGGGGCAACAACGGGCTCCTCCACGGCAGCGTGATGAAGATCTCCTCTGGGGCGGCGCAAAGAGGGGCTCCTCCCGTGCAAAGCTAATAAAGGCCTCCTCAAGGGCGCTGCAATGAAGGGCTCCTCTGGCGCACCACCATGAATGGCTCCTCTGGGGGGGTGCAAGAACCAGCTCCTCTGCTACCAAGCGACTAAGGGCTCCTCCAGGGTCACATGAGGTCACATAATTCCACCGAGCTATACAAACCCACTTCCCTCTGCCATTCCTCAGACAACTTGCAATACACACCCCAGATACAATACAAAACAAAACAAGATACACACCAGACATTCCATACCATACCCGACATACAAAACATACAGTACAATTCCTAGAATAAACATAATAAATACCATACAACCTATAGAATACAAGAAAGCCAACAGATTACATACATAAATACCATACAATACAGAAAATACACGCTACAACACAAATAACAGCACACAAGACGGCACAAACTGAAGCACAATACAATACATATAAGACAATGCAAGAGCCCTACATAAAATACAGTACATACAAAACATACCAAACAACACAGGAAATCATACAGCACCACACATACCACACAATTTATGACAAACCACACCATACAAACCACAACACAATACACGTCATCCTAAAAAACACATCACAACACAGAGAGAATACAACACTACACACAAGAGACGGGAAATACTAAGCGTCAAATACCATGCAGACAGGGCATTACCAACCTTCCAACAGAAAATACAGGGCATACCCCAGAATACAAGACAATACTATACATACCATACACACAACACACACAGAAGTACATGACACATAACACAAAATACAATCTATGCAATACCAAACCGTACAATGGGAAACGCATGCAACCCAAAATACAGTCCAATACAGAATACAACCCATACCACGCAATAAAATACAGACCACAAGAAACAATACATACATATTACTGTGCGTGTAATACTATGCCACACAACACAATGCGTAGAATTCTGCACAACACAGGCAATACACAATACAATATACAATCCAAAACAACCTGCAGTACAATATGGTACATACCCTGTGAGACAGACCATACAGTATCTACTACACCGTACGTACCATGCAACACAATACACAATACAAGAAAACACAGAATACAAAACACAACACAGAATGGAAAAAGTAGTATACAATAGAACACAAAATACAATAAAACACACAAGAGAATACAGTACATCTAATTACAAAATTCCCACACAATACATACAATAAATATACAACACATACAGTAGAAGTACTACACAACACAATGCACTAACACACTAACAGAAAAAATATCATAAAAAGAGTACATACAATCCAATATGATACTACACATACAATACATACAGATACACACAACACAGTACATAAAACCAATACACGGAATACATACAGTGCAATACAAAATATAAATACCATACCATAGAATAGAAAATACAATACATACAATAGAAAATACCATACCGCACTATACGATACAATGGATACCATACATGCAAGACATATAATATATTCCGTACAATACATGCCAAACAATACTATACATGCTGTACAATACAATGCATACCATGCGGTACATACCATATAACTAAACACCATACCCTAAACACTGTACAATAGCATAGCCTACCATAGGCACAATACCATACCACACATACTATACCATACAAAATACACCTTACCATCCAAACCAAAACACCATACATACACTAACAGCAATACAAAATGCAACACAACAGTCAATGTAAAGTAATGCATAGAACACAGTACCACAGCCAGTTCCGTACCATATCCCGTACCACACCCAATACCTCTGGCACAGTATGCTGAAGGGCTCCAAGACCACCAAGAAACACAATGGAACTGTCAAAAAACACCAACTGGGGAATCACCCCAAAGAAACTAGGAAGAGAACGGCTCCTCCGGGGCCATGCAGTGAAGCCCCTCACCAGCGTTGTGTGGTGACGCACTCTAATAAAAGCTGGATGATGAAGCACTACTAAACAGATACACAGTGAATGAAGCCCCCCAGAAAATCCAGGTGGTGAACTGCCCAGGAAAGCCAGGCAGTGGAGGAACTCAACAAAGCCCCTCTGTGAAGGACTAGCTGGGCATTTAAGCATCCTCCAGGGCCTCATGCTGACGCACTCCTCACATGCTTCAAAACCCTTGTGAGCACTTCTAGAAAACAGCACTGAAATAGCTGTTCTTATCCTCAGTCAGAAATACCCAGCCAACAACCGTACAGTGATAATTCCTAGGAAGCTGCAGGAAAGTTCCTGAATGCATCCAAATTCATCACCTCCTAGGCCTTCCTGGGAAATTCCTCATTTTTCACTGGTTTTACTGTGCTAAAGAACTGCACTACACCATTCCCAGAATGGAAATGCTGCCTGCGTTTAGCCAGGCTACACCTCACAGGGACACAAAGGCCGCATCTCTTCCCGGACCACTGCTGTTGCACAGGGATCAGTCAACTTTGTGGGCAACAGAGTTGAGAAGAAGCTATCCTCTTCAGTCTTTATCTTAAATATATACTACCTTTACAGGGAACACAGACATTCTCAAGGCCAAGGGAGGAAGGGCTTGTCCCTGCATGGCATTTAACAGTCTGTTCCAGAAGAAAAATAAAGTAGCGAGATTAATTTCTGGGCCCCAACACCACAATCCAGCATATCCTGTAAATGCAGACTTAAAGGGAAAGCAGTGAGCAAGCCACTGCACTTTAGACACTATCCTGCAACACCTTCATGCATACGAGGGCAGAGGGGTCTCCCCGGCAGCGAGTTACCTCCTCCCCCTGCCAGCAGCAGGGACAGAAGAGCGACAAGCACTCACACCACAAGCAAAGACATGTTTCTGACACTGCTTGGAAAAGACCACTCCACACCACCTACTCACACACACGGAGCACCACAAAGCTGGGCAGCACTAAATTCAGCCTGCTCAGGCAGCTCCTGCTTGCCTCAGGGGTGATCCACATACCCTTCTCCCCACAGCCAGCACAGGAAGACTGGAGCTCCCTGAGCACAAAACCCTGGCATCATTTCTACGTGCACCCCAGGGTGTAGCGCAGGGCATGGGCCACGCTTCATTTATTCCACATGAAGAACTGCCTGAAGAACAGGTTCTGAATGGGCTGGCGCCCATGAGCCATCTTAGCTGCCCCTCACGTCAACAGCACATCCATAACCAGCTCCGTTTAGTTTTCAAATGCCAAGCGGTGTGTGCGTTCAACGGCCTCTTTTGAGGTGGAAACTGGCAGCACCGGGGGTCCCCGGTCCCTATCTCCAGTGCTCAGCCTCTGAACCGCGGGGCCTGATGCTAAACCACCCGGCGTGACACAGCGCCACAGCCCGGCGCACACTCGGGGCCTGTCACCGCGCCGGCTCCTCACGGCAGGGCCGGGCACCAGGCTCCAGACCCGCAGGCAGGCTGCCCGCCGCCCGCTCCGGGGGAAAAGCGCCTTTCTCCCCTCGCCAGTCCCGCCGGACAAGGTGTTGGCTCACCCGGCCGTCCTCCACGAAACTGCCGCCACCGTCGCCTCAGGGCGCTGCCACCTCAGGGCGCCGCAGCGGCGTCCTAACGACAGCTCCGCGCGCGGCAGGAACCGTCCCTCGCACCGGCCGGTGCCGCCCGAAGTTTCCCGAAGCCGCGCGCGCTTCGCTCCCACCAATGGGAGGGGAGGGGCGGGGAGGGGCGGGGAGGGCAGGGGAGGGGCGGGGAGGGCAGGGGAGGGGCGGGGAGGGGCGGGGAGGGCAGGGGAGGGCAGGGGAGGGGCGGGGAGGGGCGGGGAGGGCAGGGGAGGGCAGGGGAGGGGCGGGGAGGGGCGGGGAGGGCAGGGGAGGGGCGGGGCGGCCCGGGCCGGAGCGGAGCCGGTGCCGACAGCCCCGGCCGGAGGCCAGAGCAGCCCGCCCGCAGCTCTGGCGGGCCGAGGGAGGGGAGAGACAGCGGCAGAGCCCGCCTGGCAGGGCTCGGCTCGCCCGCCCGCTCCTACCCAGCCCCCGTAACCCCGCACCTCAGCCCCGGCCCCGGCCGAACCCCACCTGAAGCCAAGCCTGGGGCGAGCCCCAGTCCCAAGCCGCAGACCAGCTCCTGCCTGTCCCGGGGAGGACTCGCTGAGGCGGCTCCGTCCCGACACAGCCCGGCTCCGATGCCTCGCTGCGGCAAGAGCTCTGGCCGCGGCAGCTCCCCGCCGAGGGCAGCTCCCCCCGGGGGCGGGGGCGGCTCGGCCACAGCGGCGGCAGCAGCGCCCGCCGGCCGCAGCCGCCCGCGGGGAGGCGCTGAGGCGCAGTGCCCTGGCAACAGGCAGACGCGCTCCGGGGAACCCCTCGGATTCCCTCTGCTATGACAAGGCGCCACCCCATTGGCCGGCGGCCTCGACGCCTCTGGGCCCAGCCAATGGCGAGCGCCCTGGCCCCCCGCCCGCCCGCCCGCCCGCCGGCAGCCCCGGGCCCGGCCAGGCCCAGCACAGGCCCAGCGCGGGGGGCGGCAGGCTCGGGGCTGCGGAGGCCGCGCACAGCTCGGGGCGGGAGCGGAGGGGCCCCCTCAGGGCCCGGTTTGAGTCCCCCTCGACTCCTTCCCCGAGAGGAGCCTGGTCACAAGGGGACGGCCACACGAGCTGGTCAAAGAACACAGCAGGGGTGTTGCAGAGGGCACCGCGTCCACAAAGGCCTCCTCAGGCGGCCACAGGGGGGGCAGCGGGCCTTCACCCCACTGCAGGGAGAGGGGACTCGGCCAAGCCCTGTAACGTGCTTCCCTGTCAGCATCAACACCGCTCACGGTGACTCCCTTGAGCAAAACTATTGGGGGACAAACTTGGAAGAAACCTGCAATAAACTTTGTCAGAATCCACGGCTGAGCCTATGGAAAGCTCTTACTCCCTTGCTGTCTGCCCAGATGTCACAGCAGGATGGTAAAGAACTAAGAGGCAAGAAAAGCAGAGAAAAATCAAATTCAATTGAAAATAAATTCCTTTAGTTTTAAAATGAAATCGCATTAGTTTAACTAATGAACTCCTTTTCAGGTCCCACTCCAAGATTAAGTAATTATCCAAGAGTTACGTGTATTCGGGCCACCACAACAAAAAATGGCAATAAAGAGAGGACTGTGCGATAGGAGCAGCAGAGCAGCTCCCTCCTCTAAGCCCCTGTCAAGGGCAGGTACCTGGGCACGGACCCCAGACGGCCTCCGCGCCCCCTCACCTGCCATGCCCATGAACAGGCCAGCAGAGGTTTGTCTCTGCAATCACTGACCGTGGTGGAAAACCCCTCCCAGGATCATGCCTGGGCTGGGGTCTCCTGTCATTCTCACCCGAAACAGTGTCCGTTTCTGAGGATCACTCTTCCAGAAAGACATAAGCCAAGGAGAAAGCAGCCAGAGGCTATGGTTAAGAAGGGTCAGGGCTTCGGGAAACAGGGTCTCACAGGATTAATCATAGGGTGAATGGACTTGTTTAACATCAGCATCTTCTTAACAGAAGAGCTGTCTAAAGGCCTTTAAATATTTAAAAGGATGCTACAAATCAAAAGGTAATTAACTTCTCCCCATGCTCTGGGTTGAGGGCACTCCGTGTTGACCAGGCTTTCAATGAAGCAAAGGAAATGCATTTGAGGTGTTACGGAAGGAGAATTTGGGGGCAGTTTGAGAGCAGTCTGTAGCACCACAAGATAAAAGGAGGGAGGAGTTACGGTCTGCGCCCCATCACACAAGGAACAGAGGCTTGCACATCTTAGCCATATTATTAAAACAGATGGGTACCCTCTCAGGTGGCAGCTGGAGAAGCACTTCCTACTCACTTCATTTGAAGTACAGTATTTCAAAATGGATTTTCTGGGGAGGAGGCAGGGGGGTAAAGATTTCACCAGTTGCTTTTTTTCAGAGCAAATAAGCATGTATTACAGGGTAATGTGATGCAGAGTCTACGTGGTGAAACGTTACCCTCTGCCTTTCTGGGTAACTTGAAAATTTTCAGGGTCTCCTGAGTGCCCGGGTACTCTCATCTGTATCTCCAACAGAGTAGTTTCGATCAGTATTCCAGTATCCTGGAGTTACCAGTTCATCCTGCCAGAAGAATAAAAATGCATCCTGCTGTTAAGGAAAGAATACAAGAACAGGGAAATGCACTTCAACAGAGAGAACTTCAACCTACCAGCACAGAGCAGCTCTCGACGGCTTTGACTGTCCCAGTGTGCTGCTTTGGTCATACGCAAGTTTTTCAGTCCCGATGTATCAGTAATAAAACTTGATCTATCATGCAACATCAAAATTCACTTCCAAATGTGCTTTTGTGATTACAGATCTGACTGGGAGCCTCCAGCAATAAAAAGCTATTTCTGCTTTCAAAGTAAAGGCTAGTAGCTCCTGTGAGCAGCTTAAATAGCCATTCACAGATGAATGCTGTGATACAGAATGCTTTAGCTTGAGGAAGGTTATGGTCACAGAAATCACTGTACAAAACACCAAATGGATTCTTTCTGTATGGAATAACTTGAGCAAACAGTAAGCCTTTGGCCAACAGAAGCTGATGTTCTCCAAATTCGCAAGAGTTCCCCATCATAAATGTTGTATTTTTGACATCTACAATTTTTGAGAGAAGCTTCTGACACACAATTGGCAGAAGATGGTCCCCACATCCAAAAGCACCCAATGCCAGCTTGCAGCAACAGCCATTTCATTTTAAGCAGAGCACATTGAGGCACACAGCTGAAAAGCTTGAGTGTATTTGGATGTCTGTCTCCAGCTCCCAGGGGAGCCAGAGCCACACAAGAATAATTCCCCTGCAGAATTTCCAGATTGTGTCCAAAAAGGTGCCAAATTCACATGGCTCCAGTCACCTGCCCTGAAACACACTAAAACTTTTACTTTCCTGAAAGCTCAGGCGTGCTGCAAACACACAGAAGGCAAGATCCTTCAACAGTCTTTAGAAATCAGAGACACAGGCAAACGTTTTTCCCGCAGTATGTTACAAGTTTAATTGTGCAAAAATACAGTCATCAAGACTTAAGCTTTGTTGTAAACTGAATGTAATTCCAGTGAGGTACAGGCATGGAAAGAGGTCCTACTGTAATTACAGCAAATACACCATAGTCACTGTTTAGACAACCATGCAGTTCGATACACTGATATACTGTTCTCAAGTGATTTACACATTCTGTATTTAACTGTATTAATCTGTATTTACTCTGTATTAATCAAGAGAACCAAAGAAATGACACCAAAGAGGAAAGCCAGTAGCACTGCACTAACTCAAAAGAACGTTAACAAAATTTAGACAAACTCCCCAGTGATGGCCAAGAATTAGTCTGTGATACGGCAGGTGGGCAGTGTAACTCCCCTTCATCCAACACAGTATATACTGTGCTTCAGCAAAAGAAAAGGCTTTCCTAACGCCAGTATTTCTTTCAAGCACAGGAAGATGAAGCATTAACAACCTTTAAAACTGTGTTTCAAACTATGAAATACCAATGGTGTTGCATAAGAATATAAGAAATAGATGGGGGGCGGGGGGGCCAGGAAACACAAAAAACTTTCAGAGCTCAGTTCTCTGGCTCCACCACTTAATAAGACAAAAAAAAACCATATGGAAAAGAAAGACACTGCTGAATCCTCTCGCTGACTAAAATCCTCCTGCAGTGCCTACATCACTGAGGAAAAAATAGCTTTCAAAGCAATTCCCCTCCTTACACATTCATGTTTTAACATAACCAGCTTGGGCATTCGTAATGCTGTCCCCCTATGGCTACTTTTTGGTTCTAACAAATCTAGACGCTTCTTGCAAAAGCATTTCAACATCTTTGTTATCCTTGTCTTCTGAACTTGGTTCCCAGTCAGAGTCTTCATCGGTAGGTTCGCACACCTCTTCCTCACCATCTCTAAAGCCGCCATTAAGGTCATACTCATGTGGTTCATCTTTCTGCAGGAGTGGGCTGGAAACTAGGACCATGCGTGGCAATCAGTTAGCTGAGGGGAACGTGCTCGAGCTTGTCTGGACAACAATTAACATGATGAGACATGTTTACAGAGCACAGGGGAGTGGGAGACGGATGGCACCAAGGAAAGGTAACACCTTGCCGTTAATTGCTGGTAGTTAACCACCAATCAGGGATTGCCTAGTATGCAGTGCCTAGCTTCAAGAACCAATCTGTTTAAAACGCGCAGCTTCTGAAAGTGTATAAAAACTTGTGCTTCTGTACAATAAATTGACATTTGCTTGCATCAAGCTGCGTCCCGTCTCTTCATTCGCCACATCCTTCTCCACAGCCCTTTCTCCTGTAGGGACAAAAATGCCATATATTCATGAATAATAAATACAGAACTAAAGAGACCTTGCAGGGGCCATCTAGTTAGCCTCTCTCCTCAGCAGGAGAAAGGCTCAACTAAAGCACTCTATCCAATGCTGACAATTTTGTGTTTGATTTTCAAGACTCTCATGTAAAGCTGTACCATCCCTCTCTGACCACTACTGCAGGGCTTACCAGTCTGATCACTTAAGAAAGTTCTCCTTAGTGGCTTTTCTTCCAGCACTTGGAAAACAGTTGCCAGGCCTCTTCTGATAACATCTTCTGATATCAGAAGAAAACGGTATCCGATAACATCTTCTGACAACTCTCCTTTCCTGAAGGAGTGGCATACACAATTTTCCTGGTCATCTTCCTGCTACTTCTAAACCTAAACAAGGCATCTTTCTTGCCATTTAGCCCCTAGCTCTTGCTAGACAGCTATTCTGACTCTAAATTTTCTGCCTTCACCCATCCATATTTACTTAGGGCTACTTTATACTCTTGTTCTTTGGAATCTGGCATGGCTTTGAATTCCCATTCACTTCTTTCCTGAGCTTCAGGTCAGCAAAGACAATCTGCTAGATCACTCGCCTCCTACGTTCTCAACTTCGATCTGTGCTGTGTAGTCTGTGCTTCCTTTCTGAACACACGTTAAGGACAAACGCTGAACACTTCTTTCCTGAGCTGGATGCAGGCTACCCCTTTCCCAGTTCAGTCTATTCTATCGCGCTGCTGTCCAATCTGCTGCCTATCCATCTTCTGCACAGCTCACACTTTGTGATTAAATTGCCTTCTCTCTTCCCAGTATGTCACAATACTCTACGTTGGCAGGAATCAAAACTTGGAAACTTCTATTCACAAGAAATGGATGCTGCTCGCTGCATGTTCCTAAACTTTTTTAGGCAGCTTGTCTTGCAGTAGTCTTTTAATTGCTCAAATATGTTGACATATATAAACCAGTTCCCAGAGACAGGGCAAGCCTGATTTTTGAAGAAGCCTTATCTACCTGACTTGGTAGCATCGATGCAAAGCTGCTGCCATAGCAGCATTGCCTTCTCCTTTTACTTATTGGTAGCTGTGAACCTTTAACAAGTTTATTTCCACTGCTTTGGGACTTTGGCAGATGTGCACGACCATTGCTCTACCAGCCTACGCTACCTCCCTTTTTCTTACAGGCCCACAATTCCTAACTAGCCACAGTCTGTTAATATTCTAGTCATGGTATGCTGCCCTTAAGTCACACCCCTGAGTAAAGCTGTATTTGTTCCTTTTCTTCCCATCCTCCAGTTTCTGCATTCTTACCTCATTTGGAGATAACCTGTCAATGATCTCATAATGATTTATCTGTTGAGCAGTTCTTATCATCTTTTATATGAAACTAGAAATGTGTCTTCTCAGCTACACAACCCAGTCCAAATCATCCATGTTTATATTAACCTCAGGTATTTCTTAGCAGCTTCTTGAAACCTCAGGTCAGAGCTCCAGACACTCAAGCTGTGCGTGTGGTGAACAAGCAAGAAGACCAGCACCTGGGTGTAGTCAGATCACATCCTCTGTCAGTTACATTTTTCTGCTAGTGGGAATGTTACTATTCCAGAATTATCTTATGGTCTGATTAACATTTTATACTCTATAGCAAGGTTTTCAAAAGCACTTACAGCAGCAGTCAATTCCCTCAAAGGTACACAATTTTATGGGTGAACTGTGCTACAGAGGCACCCAATGACTTCCTAGAATAAAGTCAGCCATGTGTGACACAGCCAATACTACAACTGAGAAATATCCTATGGCTAGCAACCTATATAGCACCTAGCAGAAAATCCTGAAAATGTCAGCTGTCAATTTCGGCTGTAATCCCATCCCATATGATGCTTGCTAGTTTACTGTTTACCAGACTTTAGAGGAAAGTAATTATGCCCATGTTTACCCATAACAGCAGAATTTTTTCTAAGAATCACAGACTATAGTCGTGCAGAAGGAATTATGTCTGGAGGGAGAAGTCGAAACAAAGATGTTAAAGAACAAAATCTCTCTTCTCAGCCTAAGCCTGTGAGAATAATAAGCCCAAGACCGGATTAACAAAGAAAAACTGCTCTTCACTTTCACAGCACTGCAGGTGGTATTTTACAACAGAAACAGGAATTCTGGAAAAATACTGATTACTTCCATATTTTTCCTACAAATGTATGTGGAGCATATGATGTTGGTTTTCATCCACCAGTGTTTTTAGATTTCAGCAGTGAATGATGCACTTCCTTCCATGTCTTCCCACTCCTCTCTTTCTGCTATAGTTTAATTCAGCTCCACAGCCCCTGAAGCTGCTCATTAAGCACAATTCTCCCTTTCCCCTAGTACCATATTTATAAATATGACCTTGAGACATTCCCTGAAATTATCTCCTTCACATGGGGAGAAAAAGCTTGCTGACCACCCCTTTACAAAGGGTTATGTTTGGAAGTGAGCCGATCGGCTTGCTAGAAAACATACACAGAAGTGTGCAGGAGAACTCTGCAGACTCCATAGCCACAGCAGGTCATTCATCCAAGTAGCAACATGGCAGTGAAGTCATTCACTAGTGACAATTTAATGACAACACACACTCCAGCCTTTCTTTTTTTTTTTTTTTTCCTTCCTCCCTTACAGCTATTTCCCCAGTAATTAGCCTTAGACTGTTTCTCAGAACATAGACCACATTCTCTATTGGCAATTCGTAATCCATCTCGCAGCAATTAGACTATCGATGTTAAAAACTAAACATGGCAAATGTCATGTAGATAGCACCCTTCTTTTCTTGGCTGGTGGAGTTTCAGTGCACTTGAACAGAAATTAATCCTGCTGTGCTTAACAGTGCAGTTGTGCCAAACAGCACGAAATAAAGGCTAATGGAACCTTGCCTGTGTGATCTTGCATGGCTCGGTACGACCGCCTCAGACGTGAGCTTGCTAAGTGCAACCTTTTACAAGCTTTGCCCTCAAGAGAACTAAGCAAGCCAGTCAACAAGATATTGAGGGGAAAAAAGAAATTTAAACAATCATTAAATATGAACAGAACTTTAATTAATGAATTCCCTTCTTCCCACTGTGCATGGAATATCATTTTTTCCCTGGTTTGTTCTTAGGATGAGGAGTTGAATTTAACAGATTGAATTTCACTTCCATGTCAAAGATTTACACATTTACAAGAGAAGCACTTTTCCATCCATAGCCATGCCTGGCTGACCACCTGCCATGAGCTGCACACACAGGATCTACCATTCCGGTAAGGAAGGTCCTCTTATGAAAGACACAGCTACAATTTTAAACCTTCAAGATTAGCTTTAAACTTCAGATATGTACACAGTCCAGCTTGCTTCATTATTAAAATCTTAACCGCTCGCTGCACTTACAACGCTGCTTACAATTCTTGCCACTCTTTAATGCACATTTCTGCAAGGGAGCGGTGATCAAGATGGGGCTCACTTGCATCATGGGATGTGGCAAAGTGTACAGCTAACAAATATGCCTCAAAATATGCTAGTGCACAGATACACCCATATCAAGCATTCAGTGACAGCAGAACTACACACACACATGATAAGGAAATGGGATGGGAAAGACATTCCCGAGTGGAAAGTAGGTCGCAGAACAGAATGGAGGCCAAAACACTTTGTCTAGAAAACTACAGCTATTTGCACTTTACTTTCTCTAGAAGGCAGATCTCTGTTTTGAAGATTTCTGTAGGAAATGCCCAGCCACACCTTGGTGATCTCAAAGAAGACAAGTCAGTTCCCACCTCCACTCGAGATGCAGCAGTTCCACATCCTCATGCCTTGTTCAGGCCAGTGAAAGTAAAGATGGCATATCATCAGGCTTTCAGACTGCTCTTCAACGCTCACTTTTAAATTATTTTAGAAATAACAGGAAGCTTCACATTTGGAAGCCAAACTGAGATAAAAGAGATGCCTTGAAACAGAGCTAAAGGATATTTAAAACTGGAGTCCATGCACCTGCCACATGTAAGTTAATATTATTGGCAGCCGCAAAGCAAGCTAGGTGTACTACTGGTAAATGGAGGAGATACTCATACACAGTATTACAGGTTACATTATCAAGAGAGACTACAGCTTGCCTGTGATACTACATAATCCTCACTGATGTCTAGGAACTAGTTCGAAGGATACGTACTAGTTCACAGGGAACACTGCCCCAGCTGAAAGGCATTACCCTTCTTCGACACTTCAGTCCTAACAAGCCTGTAACATCAATACCTCAGAGTAAATATAAGAAAAGCTCATCACCACATCCACAGATATCTTTTGACCTCTAAATAAATGTCAATGCAATGCAGAAGGAGTATCTCAGTGTTTCAAGAGCAATCAGTCTTCATGGGGTAACCTTAACTAGCTGTGGATGAACTATTGGCTCCTTTCATCCTATTATGAACCCTGTTCAAGGAAGGAAGAATTGACTTGGTCACACATGTCTCTCAAAACATTTGTTTGTTTCGCTGCCTGCTTCCAGGGAAGGACAGGTGTGCTCAGCACACAGGAATTCAATTCCAGCACTATTACTTGCAAAAAAGGAAGCAGAGTTTTACTAAAATAACGACTACCTTCTTCTCAGGTAAGTATTATCAAGCATCTCCAGCACCACTAAATGCCCCAAAACCCAAAGCAGATCAGTTGCATCCCATGCTGATGGGCCCATTCATAACATCAGAACATACCATTTTTTGAAGTTTTTGTCGTGTTCTTCTTTCAGGTACTAAAGAAAGAAATGTTATTAGCCAGGACAGAGTACAACCTAGCAATAAGGGTTATTTGGAGAGGTTGCTACAACAGAAGACTGACTTATTAAAATAAATGCTGCAATGGTTGTGCTGTATTTACAAGTATAAAAACTACTCTGCTGCCCCCAAAAACCTTTTTTTTGTATTAAATGATTCTTGAAAGATTACGCAGATGAACTGTTCTTACAATTATGAACCGTGCCGTCTGTAGACAAACATCATCAGTACTGGCTGGGGTTTTTACAGCAGACAATTGCAGTATTTCAAAGCATTTAAATATTTTACGCCATTGTTTCCATAAATGCAATTTCTCCTTAATAACTATAGAATGGTTTGGGTTGGAAGGGACCTTAGAGGTCATCTAGTTCCACCCCTCCTGCCATGGGCAGGGGTAATGTCATAATCCTGATTTTTTGAAGTAAAATGCATTATCATTATATTTCCCTAACTGTTCTGCTCTAAAGTATTGTCTTTTTGCATTGGGAATTAAATTAGGAAAAAAAAAACCCTTCAAGTCCAATAATTAAGAAAAAGCACAAAAAGAATGCAAAGTACATCTTTGAATTCCCTAAGAACAGACAAAATATAAACAGTATATTCCCCTGTGTTTTTCAACAAGTCTAGTTACTGGAATACAAAAAGACTTTTAGAATAGAATCTCAGATTCAGTTTTAATTATATTCCCTCCAAGCCTCAACAGAACATACATGCTATAGGGATACACACATTTTGCTGTGGGGATGGGAAAAAAAGCTACAGAAAAAAAATACTGCAGTATCCATTTGAAATGTTGAGAAATACTTCAGTATATTCCCTGTTTTCACTGTAATACTCCAGCTCCAAATGGAGGAAGCAGAATAGAGAGATCTGGTAAGACCATGCTATACCATGCTTAGTTTTCAATAAAACCTGTTAAACTCATGAAAACAGCCACTTGCCACCTGGCATTTTTGTCAAATCCTAAGATATAAAGCATACAAACTATGTCAGCGGTGTCTGACCCAGACCATCTTGTTTCAGTTGAAAAACATTTGAAAAAGTGAATGTAAGTGTGCAGCGGCCAAGCAGCCCTACCTTCCTTATCACAGACAACGGCAACACCGCATGCTCAAGAAGAGCAAGGGTGCGGGGCAATACAGAGCAAGCTGCAAATGCAATGTTACTTTCTCACTTAAAGCATTTTATTCCAAGGTGTTGGCATCCATTACTGGGTTTGGGGGTTCCCCCCCCCCCCCCCCCCCCCCCCCCCCACTTTGAGCTATACTGAACAACTTGGCTTACCTGGAGGTGCACTGTGCTTGTATTCTAGGTTATGCTGTGGATTCTTCCTGCAAAGAAAACAGTAAAAGCTTGATTTGCCACCTTGTTCCACACCTAACAAGAACCTAACAAGTTCGCAGAACTCCTTTGTATTTTGTGAATAATTTTCACTTCTTTTTTAAAATAAAATTCTGTGACCAGTGCCCTTACTGCAGTGTCTCAGCTTACGTAATGTAGGGTGGAAGAAAAAAAAGGGTTCCATAAGAGTTCCTTTTGTTTCAGCCTTTTTAAAAAAAATAAAAAAGACAGCTGATCAAAACCAAGAGATGAGATAGTTTCCAGACTTGTAAGATGAGATGCATTTGTTCAGCATAATAAAAACTGATCCAATTATTTACTCTCACTAAAACCAAAACCAGAACATAACCTCTGGTGCATAAAGTGCAATGCACACACAGTGCATCACAAGTCTGAGATACCCAGCCGTAACTTCCATATTCTGCAACATAAGGCTAAAAATCAAATAGTTTGGGAAAATTAAAGAAATTGAAAAGAATTGCCTGTCTCAAAGTATCACAGGGAAAGGCCAAAGAAGGACTGTTAAGAGAGTTTACTCATTTCTGCAATATGCTGCTGCAATCTGGGAAGTTCAATATACAAGTGTGTATATCTTCTATTAAAAAACAGCATCAATGCAATGAAAATTAAAAATTTAAAGTCAACTTACTCTTTGATCTGCAATAAATGCTCCCCTCATTCAGGCTGCGATCCAGGTCATGAACACACTGATTTATCCCACCCCCCAAAGCAGTTATCCAATGCTGTTCTAATGTTTTAACTTGGTCCCACTTACACCGTGCTGATCTGTTGTGTTAGTGTATTAGAGTGGCACGTTAAAATTGTTTCAGCTCAATTTACTTCTGTGCAGAAAATTAAAATTAAAAAAAATTCTAACTTTGGAAGAAAACTGGTTCAGTTGTCCTAATTTCTCCTTCTGAAAAAGAATCAACAATTAAAGCCCACTATTTAAGAATGGCATACCATTTGACGTTGCTTGAAACACAAGATTAATTTCTATAACTGCAGAATTTTTTTGATATTTTACAAAATACCCTTGCTGTGAAGACTGCCTTGTAAAACTAGTTATGTTTTCTTATTCTTCAAAAATAGAATACTCTTCAGTAAGAAAATCTTATTTTTACATCAAATAACTTGTTACACATTCACATACTTGAAGTTGATTTACAGTTTTATAGCTACTGCTATCCCAAAGTGCATTTCATGTGCATTAGAAGGGATAGTTATCTGAATAAAAACATGCAAGTACAGCTTTCTATTAAATACCGTACTGAAACAGAACAGTTGCTTAATCCAGTATTTTGCAAGTGTTGGTAGCATCAGAGCATTTGATCCCAACTCAAGGCACAGCATTTAGATAACTCAATTATGTATTCCAGTAGTAGCCAGCAGATAAAGACAACAAAAATAACATCAAAATCCTTCAAATGGCACCTGCTGCTTTGTGGAAAGAATTATCATTGCTTTGTGGGTGCCTCCTTTCTTCCACCCCAAAAAGAATGAAACACTGTTTAAGAAATGATCAACTAATACAGCACAGGAGTTGACTTATCTGCAAGGAGAGACAGTTTTAGTTTTGGATAGTGTCCATTGTACTCCTGAAAAGTATGTTGGCAATTTCAGGAGCGGTATAAACCTAGATTTCTCGTCCTGAGATGAGAAATTCATCTCACAGATGGTTTTTGAGAAAAGAAACACTTCTTCTGCATTAGTTGAACATAAGATGGCTTTTCCTTAAAAGTTACTCCCATTTTGTTACACTTTATAAAGAACACGCTCTTTAGGATCATCACGCTTCCAGGGAGAGAGAGAGAAAATGTTTCTGCTCAAGCACAATCTTTAACAGCAGCTGTTAGTTTCAATATGCCCCCACAGAAGGGCTGTTGTCTCAAAATACATCCTTTTGTCCATTGCATCAATTACAAAGCAGTCATTACACTCTGCTAAATACAAGTGTAAATCCTAGATATTGAGAAACAAATGGAACAAAAGGATCTTGTGAAGAAAATCAACAGCTGCTAAAAGAAACAGCAGTCAGCCATAAACTGGGTTTTCTTGCTGGTACCTAAATTATGCTTTCTAACAAATCAAATACTGACTAAAATAGAGGTTTTGTACAAAATCTTAACAAATATTTTGTCAAAATCTGAACTAGAAGTTACATATCAAGAAGAACATGTAACAATAAATTATTGTTCCTATACAAGAACAGTTTACTACAGGTAGAAAAATGAGAAAGTTTTGATCTCTAGGCCACTGAACAGGTTCCAAAAGTCAAGGCTTCATGTTCACCAGCTGAAATCACAAATACTTTCACAGACCTTGGTGGCATAAAGGTAGTAGTCTGGCGCCAGTAAATTTGGAAAGCCACAGTCAAGATTTAACATCACTATCCTACTGTCAATTTGCAACTCCAGGGGAGAACATTCTTAACCTGTAAAACAAGAAAAGCCATTTTGTACAGTGCTTCTTACCTATAACAAGCCGTTCCATACGGACATTCAGGCCGGTTATCATTGTTATCCTGAGTTATGATCTCTGTTTCATGATTATCATCATCATTAGGGTGACTAAACTGCTGAAAGTGAATGGGATTCTTCCTGCAAAAGACAAATATAGATCAAGAACTGACTATTCCATTTAAACAGGAGAAGTAGAGGTAAGAAAGGTGTTACTGAATCAGTGACATTTTCAGCGGTTACAGAAAGAGAAGCTTTTAATGTTTAACTTGATGCAGAATGTAAGACCTGCTTTCAGGATAATTGAAGAAAACTTTTGTTTCAGCAGAGGCCACAAGAGGTTAAAACTTGAATTCTCCTATTTGCCATCATCAGCTTTACGTTTCAGGCCTCCAACACATACACAATCTACTGATGTAGTCCCATAGCATGAATCTCGCTCCGTGGCTTGCTCCGTCATGACTCCCTCTGGAGTTACCAAGTGCTACACAAACCTCTCGCAAAGTCTGAGCTCAAGCTGCGAGGGCCAACCCATGGCAGCCGAGCAACTGCAGTCCTGAAGCCTTCCCACGCTCTCGGGTGATCACTTGTGAGCTTCAGGCAGTATGTCTCAATCATTACTTCTGTTCCGTATGCAAGTTACTACTCACTTGAACACTTCAAATGCCAGCGTATTATTCCAGAGGGATGAAGTGCTGGGGCCTGAGCAGCAGGCCCTGAGCCAAAGCTGACCTCCAGAAGAACCCGCCAACCCAACCTTAAATATATGTATTTAGTATCCAATCATTAGCGAAATATGCACGGTCATTAGTGAACCATGTATGGCCATTAGCAAAAGATGCACCTTGGATAAACTATAATCATGAGAGAAGAGACAGCGCATCCTTCCTTGCTTAGAGGCGGGCGGCCAAAGCCATGAATCCAGCTGTTTGGCCTTGTCTGGAAACCGGTGGTTAAAATCCAGTCGATAAAGGGAACTCCCTGGGTTCCTCCCAACCCCTGGCCAGGCTTTGGTGGCATCTGACAGGAGAGTGAAAACAGATGTTTCCGCGTTTGGAATTACGTGAGCTTGTTTGTTAATAGTATAAAAGCTGAACCCTCTTGCAGCGACGTTGCAGACCTCACCTACCAGGAGATGCCCTGCGCAGGACTTCCCCGCTGCCGGGACAGGCTCTCCAGATCCTCGTGCAACAGGGGCTCCCCAGCGACTGCGGAGCTGGAGGATGGCAACCTGTTAGGGCAACGGGTGATGTATCTTTCTGAACCACTACAGCTAGCTGTGAATAGTAACGATTAGGTGCGTTGCCTTGCTTATCTGTTTTATTGTTTGAATCAGGGTACCGTAGGCTAATCCTTCTGTATGTGCATATTGCCTTATTTTCTGCATTAATTTGAAACAAACAGTGCATCAAGGGTATCTTCTGTATTGGTGTCTGTGTGCTATCTATTGACCCCATCCATTGGCAAAACAATGGAGCAGTCTCCTGGACGTTACATTGATTATGCTCTCAGGTTTGCCTTGGCTACCGTGGCATTTTATTTGAAATACCAAATCACAACGATGACATGAAGTTGTACCCTAAGACATAACTCTGTGTGTAGCTGAGCCACACCGATGTTAGTGATGAGAGCACCGTACAAGACAAGGCAGCTATAAACAACATCACTTTGTGAAGAAGTGATGTTAAAAAGAACACAGAAAAATACATTATGACTTCAGGAGAAATTCATGGGGCAGATCAAAAGACACTACAAAAAATTATGTCATAGTGAACATACTGTACTGAAAGCAAATCTACTTTTTCCCTCTGATTTCTTTTAGAGACACTTTTTTCAAGCATATTTGAAAGCAAGAAAAGTGAGATGTTTTAATAAATGATTTTCCAAAAGATATACACAAAATACTTCAGTGACTTACCACTAATTCCCAGTGTACATAATCAACATCTTTGTGCAAACTGTAAAAGTGAACTGCTTGCCTCAAGCAAGAGCAATGATAACTTTAAACTGCAGAGGGATTACTGCTGTCATTTGCACTTGTTACAGCTGCATTTAGAAACACCAAGCCAGATGCACGTATGCAGCTAGCGACATACACAGCAGCTTCCTCACTGACCACAACGGGCTCTTACGAACTTTCTAGGGAACAGTCAGTATTATTTTCAGCATTTCAACCAACACCGTAAGAGAAAAAGCGTTTGTTACAGCTTTTGCAAAATGATTACTTAAGCACCGTGAGCCCCGCTAACCATTCAGGCCTCCTTTCAGGCACCGAAAACAGATTAGATATTTAGTATTAATACTTTTACATCTCCATCTGCTTGGTATCTTTCACTCGGGAAACTCAGCAAGCAAGCTACAGATAAACTCTTCCAGGAGCTACTTATCAGAGATCCAGTGTCCCTTAGTCCTATTTACACAGGTGACAGACGCCTCGTTCTGGTTCTGGTCTTTTCTGTTGATTTCTGCAGACTGTAGGGTAAGTAAATACTGTTTCACTAGATATCATTGCAAGGCTGCATTTACCAGTCTTTTATTCTACAAGTTCTCAGAAAACATCACTTCTAACGCCACATTCAGGCTGGCTGCCTACTTCTTTTGCCATTTAAAAATAAATGGGATGAAACCAAGTCATTTTAGAGGCTACTTGCTTTGTTTTCTAAATGCACAGAGCTAACGTACTAGCAATATTAGCCAGAATTTGAGTTCAGTCATTTGAAACACAATTCATCTTCTCAAAGGGACACAGAAGCAGCTAATGCTCTGTGAAATCATTTTAATACTTATTCCTACAGTAAGATACATGCAGCATCATAGTCATGAAGGAAAGAAGGCCTAAGAGCTGCTAGTTAGCTAACCTATTCTGTTTTAGGTGATAGCCAGTTCCTTTCATGAATTTACTTCAAAAGCTATTTGGCCGATACCAAAGAGCCTTTATTGCAGGAGAGAAAAAAGAAAAAAAAATTGTATAGGAGGAAGCAAGAAAAAGGGAAGGGTCTTGAGGTACGCACCCTATCACTGGGCCTCAGGATTCTTTGGGCCAGTGGATGATGCTCCTCAAATTATTCATCACCTGTGAAGCACCTTAAACATGTCCTATTTCAGATGCTCAGGACTAGTAACAACATCATAGTTTATCTTACCTTTATGTGGATAATTTATACTTACTCCATTTCTAGATGTTGTGCAACGATATCCAGCAAAATAAATAGAAGCAGAGAAATGCACAGCTAATATTAAGTACACATTATCCCTTCTTGCAAAAATCTTCTTCCTTTTATTAAGAGTTTGGTTTGTTTGAGGGTTTGTTTGGGTTTTTTTGAATACAAGAGATCTGAGTTGTAAGAGCACAGCACCTTTCACGCTGGAAGCTGCACTCCAAAGTTAGTTTTACAACAAAACCTTGCTGCACAGGAATACGTTATTAATTTGATCAAAACAAAATCATTAAGCTTTACTCGCACAAAAAAATAACCAATTAAAAGCCTATTTTAAGAATAAAGTTTTAGGAGAGTTGCCTTCTCATACACAGAAGCTCTGAATTTGTGACAGAATATTATGCAAATAAAAATTATGCAAGTAACACTTACAAAGTTCTTCAGAATCAATGCAGTCATCTCCAGCAGCAGCTGAGCATCGCTCAGTGAAATACTCAAGACAGTTTTCATCTATGCAGCTCCCAAAAGCATCTTAAAAGCTTTTTCTAAAACAAATTTAAGTGGTAAGGTCAGAATCCCTGGCTCTTCTTAATCACATGCAGGAGACCCCTGCCATCTCAAGGGCTTATTTTCTCAGCCTACTAAAGAAACTGGTAAGGAAAACATAATGACTCACCAGCACCAGTTATAAAGCCATAGTATTCAAGCCTGAAGTTAACGCCACAAGTGCGTGTAAGATGTTTATAAGTTCTAAATTGTAAGTCTTACTAGAAAACGGGTCTCATAAAAAGACAGATGCAAGTCTGTAGCTGCCAGATTTACAAGCTGAAGGTGAAATGAAAAATACTTCTTTCCATAAACAAAGAGCACAGTATTTAGAAGAATGCACATACAAATCCAAAGGCTGGTTGAGCATGCCCTGCTTTGACAGTTATAGGAAAGATTCACACACACCCAGTCAGCACAGAACTGTACCACAGGCTAGCCAAAGGATAGAATTGTGGACAAAAATTGTGAAATTACAGTTTCAGAGATGAGAGTTCAGCTGTACCACACCCCTACTACGCAACTCGAAATGGGGGTTGGGTTTGGATTTGGTTTTATTTTTAAATCCCTACTCTTCTAACTTCTGAAAAGCGAGCAGCAGACAAGAAAATGAACACAAGACAGTATTCAAAGAGTAAGTTCCTTGACAACAAATATAGTCAGATATAACACAGACAGAGCACTTGCCTCCTAGTGGTAACAGCAGTTTCTTTCGATTTGGAAAAAGCTTCAGACTGCCACAGGAAGAGAATCTCACACTGACGGAGGATAAGAACAGGAATCTTTGCAGAGAGAAGTGTGAATCAAGCTTGACTCTTTCAAAAAGCAGTGTTTTCAAATTCATAAATGAAGAAACTGAGCTATGGGTTACAAAGTTATTTCCTAAACATTTCAGGTACGTGTTAGAGACATCTAATAAAATCAACTAAACTAACATTTCATCTTTTCCATTTGTGCTGTTCAACCACGCACCCACCAAAGGTGCCTGTCATATGCAGAAGACAAGTACCTCTTACTAGGAGTTTATAAAATACGGATTAGTAAACTGAAGAGCATTCAGTTATTGGAAAAATGACATTTTATATGAAACCTCACCTAGAAAGAACACTGTAAGGAAATGTTATGGTTACCAAAGCAGTCCTCATTTAAGACGTTGACTCCTACAGCACATTGTGCTAGAAGACACCTTTCATAAGGTTAATGGAAGGAGACAAAAACCAGCTACTCATCGTACTCAAAAGAGCACTCAAAGCAGCTCCTCTTCCTTAGCAACTCTAAAAAACAGGTTTTGCTCAAGGAGAACACTACACAATCAAAAACTGAATACGCTATCAATGCGTTCCTTCAAAGCGTCCATTCACATCACACTTATGTACACTTCTGTCAAGAATATGGGTAACTGCAATGGCTTGCTTTACTGCAACATAGCTATCTCATTGACGCAGGATGACTACTTGGTGGTCTTGCATTAAAAGCACATACAGGACAGACGATAAAGCACCTTTCTTTGCAAACAAGCAGGTTTAGTCTCATCACATTTCCTGAAGACCAAAGCTGATGGTTTTGACACTTCCTATTTACAAATTTCTCCAACAAAATAAGATTTAGTTATGTGCTATTTCAGAGCATTCTTTTCTTCTTATAAAGCAACACTTCCCAAAAGTACTGCCGCAAATGTTTTAGAATAAAGACCCAAGAAGAAACGTGCACATGCAGACTCCTATTGCATGTTACCTGTAACTAAAACTTGCCTTCCAAAACATTAGGAATCCTTCAGCGTGTCAGAGCATTGAATCAGCTTCACCCCCACAGAGGGGAAAACTTGTCTGAGCAAAACGGAAAGTAGCTGGAGCAAACTAAAGGCTGCATTTGTACTACTGGATCAGCTTGGCTGCCTAATGAACCATGTCCTCCTCATAATCATGAAGGGCAAAAACTGAGATACACGAAGGAATGCTACATGAAAACTGGAAGTCTGATGTGCTCATGAACACAACAGCTTTACGCAGTTATCTGCAGCAACAGGCACACCAAACATACACAAGAACCCATTTACTTGTGCTTGCTTGTTTGCTGAACAACCTAAGTTTTTACTGTCACTCAAGCCCCTTGGGGGAAGAGGTAAAAAATACAAAAGTAGTAACAGTGATAATATTTAAAAAAAAAAAAAAAAAAATCACAGGACCTCCTGTTTCCTGGATTAGCCTTATCTTTTGTGCTTACAATGTACATAGATTTATGTAGTGCTCAAAATCTTCTCCTAAAGGCAGTTCTCAGGTCACTGGTCACTTGCTACCCTCAGGAACACCTCTAGATGCCTATCTTCTCTTCAATATATTAACACATGGCATTACAGATCTTTTCTGGGCAGAAAGAACTAGCAGGAGACCAGGCACTCAGCACTGGGGTTTTGGGGATCTTGCTGGAACATTTGTATCGCACAAAACATTTGTATGACAGACTGTGAATTGAGAGGATATGAGTAGCAGAAAAAAAAAAAAATCATCCCTCAATTGAAGTATCACCAAAGACACTGACCAGATAAGGGTTCACAGGGAGTTTATAACTGTGACTTGTTCTGGTTTTAAGAGGGGACTGAATGCTTAAAAAATAAAAAATAATTAAAAAAAATGGTGCAGATTGGCCAAGTTACAACAGAAGCAATTCTCCATTATTTAGGGATAACAAATAATAAGCATTTTAAATAGTCAGATCACAAAGCATACAATTAACTTCATCTTTCATAAAAGTTTCAGCTGCCAATAAAATAAGCCTACAGGGTCTATGTTGGGCATTTCAGTCATTTACATCTCTTCTCCCTGCCGGTACATGTACTGTACACACAGGGGGGTTTATTTCTTTCCTTTTTAAAGTGGACCTTTGTTTCTTATTTCCTAGAACTCTGCATCGTTTAATCTGCTGAAGTACATCATCCCTTGTTTAGGTTATATTGGAAGTTAGCAAGACATCCCGGCTCCTCCTTTTATACTTTTAAAATTCTTGCTATGCCATTGGTTTCTCATCAGTCCCCATTTACCAAAAGATTTCTTTCAAATCAAAGCTTGTAACAACTTTACTGTTTTCGGTGGCTAATACAGTACTTCTTAATAACAAGCTAGCTTAAGCTGGGTTTATTTTTGCTTCACCTGTAACAGCCTGTTCCATACACGCAAGGTGTCCTCTTACACTTGTTCTGTTTGGAGCTTTCTGAAGTATCTGCACTTCTGGTTGAATCAGAAATCTGTCTTGTAACCCAGATTTGCATCAGGCTCAAGAGTCCCTTCCTGGGCACCAAAAGATCAGGAAGTCCTGCCCAGTGAGCCTGTTGGCTTGCAGAACCAGTCATCTGCTCTTTGTTTACTGTTTCCTCAATTCTATTTCCTTTACTGGAGATCTGACCTACTCTTTTAGACAATTTACTATGCCGCTGCCTATCTTTTCTTCCCAGAGAACTTCCAGGGGTTTTTGTTCCAGTCTTGCCATTCCCTGCCATGTTTCTCATGGTATTCTCAAGAGGAAATCCAGATGCATTCTGTGGAACAAGGTTCCATTTTGAAGGACCTGAAAATGTACATTCTTCAGAACTAAAAGCTTTAAGGTCAAACTCTGCCTCATCATTCCTGTTTTCAAAGTGAGAGAATCATAGTAGAGCCCAGCTGGAAAGGACCTTGATAGAGATTAAAACCAGCCCCGTGGGCACATATTAGCTTGGGGCTCCTCGTTAGCCAGCAGATGTGTTACACTTGAACAAAAGGTTAGATGATGGAAGTGTAAAGAACTCTAGTAGGTAACAGAAACTAAACAACAGACTGCTAATGTATGCAAAGGTAATCAGGAAATTTAGGTAACTGCCCAATAAGATGAAAAGTACATCCTGAAGAAGCGCCAGAGGGAGGAGGTTATGATAATGAATTTTTGGAAACCTTACGTATTTGCATGACTTTGTATAATAAGTATCTGTCGGCTTGTTGAAACAGCGTGCAAGTTAGGAGTAACGATCCCCCTTGCACCCAACGCTGCAATAAACATACCTCTTTGTAACTGCCCTCGAGTTGTACAGTTCGATTCCGCGTGACAGTTTGGCGACCCAGGTGAGACCCTCTCTGTCCGGCTGTAGGACCTGCTGAGGACGGGACTCCTCTGGGTGCCCCCAAGGTTTCTCAGGAGGACTCCCCTACTCACCTAGATGACTGCGAGGACAGACAGGGACCATCATCGGTGGACCAGGTATGTCGCAGTTGGGTTGGGGATACCTGTAAGTTGTGAGGAGACGTCCTACGTGAGGTAAAGAGCGCTGGTGCTTGCCCCTGGAAAGGCTGGGGGTGGGAATTCGGGTGCTCTCCTCGCTGCGGTAGCGGGAAGGGGCCTCTCGAGGGGTAACAGGTTTCCTCCCGAGTGGTGTGTTTTGGCCAATTTGGGTTCTCTTCAAGAATGTCTTTTGGCCATTTTGTCATCTGTTGTAAAATTCGGTACCGTGTATTAGTTGAGACCTCTTGTTGATATTTGACGTTCTGGGGTGGCATAACGGTGTTTGAGGTCGGAATGTCCATCATAAAATGGTATTGTTGCTATCTATCCGAGTAGCAGAGTGAGTGTGTAACGGGCCCTTTTGTGCGAGTGTTTTGTGCAACTGAGACATAGCTCAGCTACAAAGCGAGTGCTGAAACCTGCAACTTGTGATAATTTTTATTATTTACTGTATTGCATAAAGGTGAAATGGGAGGTCAACAGAGTGGGGAAGGAGTGAACATGAGCCCTTTGGGTTGTATTTTGGCTCACTGGAAGAATACAGGAGGACCGCAGGGTGGGAGTGCGAGGGAAAGGGTTAAAGAAGTTTTAGTAGGTCTAATTGCTTAACGATTACCTAGATAGTTGTTGATAAATAATGCTTTGTTTTACTAACTATTGTGTAAATTAACTGAAGCAAGGAGTCTACAGCTCCTCCTGAAGGACAGTTTGTGATGAGAACTAGCTAAAACCAACTCTATAGTCTGGACAAAGACCAAGGAGCAACTGAGTCTGGCAAAGAGAGAAGGTTCAGAGTGAGGAAGACTACCAAGCCTTCATCCCCATGACCCCCACGACCAGCAAGAGGCACTACGCAAACGCAGTTGGGAGGGACATATGGAAATGACTTCTTGGAACTAATTTTAATATGAAGCAGGGCTAGGTTATGAATATGTATAGGTATATTTGGAAATCTTATGTATATGCAACATTTGATTATATAAATTGAGACAAGTTGTTGCCCCTGGCGCACACGGCTTTGGTGGGACTACCCCTGGTGCTGCCCAGCGCTGAATAAACATACCTACTTTACAATCTGACAAAGATTGTGGAGTCTGATTCCACACGTCAAGCAAACATTGATAAAATATGATAATCAATGGTGGCCTTTATACATCTTAGAAGATCAGGAAATTGTAACACCTCGCTACAGTTAATGCTATTTTTAAGATGACAAGGGAAATGGGACGACGCATGCAGATTTGTTTTTCACATTGAGAAGCCATACAGAGTGTGGCAGAAGGAGCGTGGGATTAATATAGCACCACCTGATCCTTTGACTTTGGCTCTAGAAAAGGACAAGGAAAAACTGAGACCTAAACTAGAAAGATGTTCTTGTTGAAGTTTTTTGTGTAATATAGGATCGCTGTGTCTTGTAAAGACAGAGCCTCAGGCTGTGGCTCCTCCTGGGCTGAAGCGTATTGGGAGATAAAAACTTGCACTAATGTAGGACCTGAGGCGGGGGGGGGTGGGTGGGGTGGGTGGGTGGGTGGGTCAAGGACCCCAGGGAAGGGTTAAAGTCTTGGGGTGAGTTTGCACAAAGCCCCACACCCGCTGGGAGGTGCGGCTGAGCCAGGCTGGCCGCATGGCAGGCTGGTTGCTGGCAAAGGCACCACAGGTAAGGACACAGACTTAAAGCAGCGCGGAGCAGATTTGCGTTCAGGGTTCGAAAGGGTTAAAGCAGAGGTGCTGTTGCAGAGGCAGGCACTTGTGCCTGCTGCAGAGCAGGGAGCATCTCCTGCCCCGAATCCTTCCAGTGCGAGGAGGCGGGGGTCGCTGTTGCTGACACCAGAGCTGAAGGACCTGACAATGTCACCCCAAGGGCCGCAGCATTGGCAGCACGACAGGACCGGGAACTGGCCCCTTCAGGGCACGCAGTGGGGGCGGGGGGCGGGCGGGAATAAAGGCGAATCTGTGATGGGAGATTTAGATGCTTGGAAGTCGGTTGTGAAAGACTATCAGGATGACCCAACAGGAGGAGAAAAAGGGTTGATTGTTCCTGGGTAATCGCCATGTAGAGAAGCTGACAGAAGCAGCCCGGACGTGCACAGCAGGTCAGAGAAGGAAAGCCGGGTCGTGCTGTAGTCACAGCTACGGCGGCGGCTTCGGGAAAAGTGAAAACTGGCAGAGGGACTAAGGTGAGAAGACGAGGCAGAGGCAGAGGAGGGATGCCTGGCAGAGGTGAAAGAGCGAACCCTGCCCTGCGGGCCCGGATCAGTGGGCACATCGTAGGGAAGTGGGCACGGGCAGCCAGATTGCCCAAAGCTGAAGAACCATCAGGGGGGTCCGGTGACTGCATCAGAACCAGACTGAGAGGCCTGGGGAATCCGCCCTAGCGGATCCACTGGTTAAATTAAAGCTGGGGACTAGAGAAAAAGGAGGTGGGATTTTTAGTGACTACAAAACCAACTTATTTGGTGTTAAACTTCAGCGAGAAAAGAATTTATTACAGTTGTGGGAGCTACTGGCCACCAGGAAAAAGCATTGTGAAACCTCTGAAGTACAAATTAAGAAAAAAAAAATCAGAATGCCATTTCACCAAAATCTTTAACCAGGTATATCCGGGAGTAAATTCCAGGTAAGGCAAAAAATGCTTTACCTGTTACAGCAGAAATGAAAAGGGGGGCCTGCCCAGTTCGGGCAAAACAGTATCCCTTGGTCAGCAGGGCTGTGGGGGATATTGGCACAAAAACTGAAATAAAAACGCACTCTGTAGTAGTTCTACTACCAATCTAAATCTGTGTGTTTTGCCATGGCAGCGACTTGTTATGGGATGCGCAGATGAAACTCTGCATTGACAACAAAGTACAAGGAATAAGGTTGGTCAGGTGCCTCCTACCGTAGTCAAGGGCAAGACTGTGTTGGCCACCAAGAAGAATCTTGAATTCTGCTGTTGACTGCAAGCCAGTAGGTGCGGAGTGGTGGGAACATGTGCCATGCCAGACCTTGATGTGAGGAATGGCCCCCGCTGTTATAAGAGGGTCACCCAGGAAGGAAGAACTTCACAAGACCCATTGGGGCACTGACTCATAGTATAAATATTTAGACTGACAAAATTGTAGGGAGAACATGAATCAAATGGGGACAATTGGAGAAGAAAATTATCCAGGGCAACAGTGACAAACTGATTTCTCAGAACTCCCAAGAAAAGGGGGGTCTTGATACCTGCTGGTCATGACGGATGCCTTTTTAGGGTGGCCAGAAACACACCCTTGCTGAACCAATAAAGCTAAAGTAGTAACCAAAGCACTATTATAAGAAATAGTACCATGATTTGGGGTTCCAGCAGTAATCTCATCAGACTGGGGCATTAGCAAAACAGGTTGCACTTGCTGTCCAATACTCAGCAGTGGGTACAATCCGTAGCCGCAGGAATGTTAAGGGAAGGAACATCAGGAATACTATCTCAAGAAATAAGGGAATTAATAGGCAAAACCAGCCTCACCACTCAGTTTGAAAAACATCACCAGGCTTGGTGACAACTAGTAAACTTCACCTACAACCCACAACAGGAGCAAACTGAAGCATATGTGCTCCCAATTAGTGCAGCAAAAGAACAGGCAATCTTTCCCGTTGCGACACTAGGAGCCATACACCAGAA
Organism: Falco punctatus; assembly: GCF_963210335.1. Classification (NCBI taxonomy): domain Eukaryota; kingdom Metazoa; phylum Chordata; class Aves; order Falconiformes; family Falconidae; genus Falco; species Falco punctatus. The sequence continues at coordinate 184,770 of NW_027660057.1, forward strand.
AGTCACCGTCAGACCCCTAGGCCATAATGTTTGGGCAAGTTATGGTCCGACCAAAGGCAAGTGGCAGTCAATGAACATGGAAGTATGTATCCCCAGGGAACATCTGGGATACATCTGTGAAAACGCAGTAATAGAGAATGAAGATCTGTGTTTAGGTATCAAAAAGGCTATGCATGCTTTTGAAATGTTTCCACATATTAAAGCCCAGCCACAAGTATTTTATGTAGGAAATGGATGCACATGTGTTACAAACTTCTTCTGGTAACAAGAGTATCGATAATTGTCATGAAATGGCAAATGGTACTAAATTTTGTATGTGTAATTTTACTAGAATTGTAGGCTGTGACTTTGATTATGTTGTTCCTGTAACTACCAGACAGTTACTTGGAACTGATTATACCCTGTATCATGATATACCTAAATTACAAATAGGCATGAACATTAGCCTCTTCAAAGCAATGCTTAGACACCCCAACATAGAAAGGCTGGTCCCAGAAATAAACAGAACGGCCCAACACATGCTTCGACAGGAGAAACGTGACTCTGAAAATATAAAATCCATCTTTAGCCGATTGCAGAACAAGTTGGAGAACATCACTGGTGGGACACCTTTGCAGGCCATTCCCCCAAAGCAACACAAGTATTCTACTATTTAATACATCCCATGTTAAGTCATGTTGGAAGGAATGATCCTGTTATCTCTCTTAAACGTCTGTCTGTGGTATAAACCAAGTATCATAGTCAGAAGAACACAAATAATGTGATCAATGATGCATGTCTACCAAAACCCTTTGTCTTCAGAACTTGACAAAAGACTTCCCAAGTCCTAAGAAAAGGCGGGAATGAAACAGAGCAAGGTCTTGAAAGATTATTCGGGATGAGTTTGGTACCATCCTCTGGGGGATGCTCTGTTTATGTTGAGATATAACAGAGACGGCACGGCCTGTTCTGTTCCGCTGATGCTACTGAAGTAAGAGACAGGAGAAATGTACTCTGAGCAATCTAGCAGTCATAAATAAAGATAAGGTGGGCATCTGAAGGAGATGAGAAGGCCATAAGTCAGGAGGTTTTGCAAGCTCCAGCCAAAGAACGGAACGACACACCCAAAAGTCTCCCCAAAAGACAATTCTAGAAGACTCCACCTCAAGCTCCGCTTAAACCCCATCTATTATGAATATGATGATTAGATGTCGAAATCAAATGAATATGTATGTAAAAGATGTTGTAACCTCTCGTGAAAACTGTATAAATTACCTGACTTTTCACTGAAAACTTTGGGGCTAGTTTGTCTGGTGCGAACCGGCTAGCTCCCCAGCATTGCACAAAATAAATACCTTTGCTGCTTAAAGACAAAATTCATCTCTGAGCAGTTACTCTGTGCCATTTTGGGCATCACCCTCTCCTAGAGAACTGCAGAGCTTGTGGACTTTCAGAAACACCAGGGCACAACGCTTGGGCCAGCCTGAAATGTTCAGGAGGCTCTCAGCAGTAGAAACCGTTCTGACTTTACAGCAAGGCTGACCACACTTGCGAGTTTTCTTTTGCATGCTCACACCTGCAAGCCAAACCAGAACAGCTTGCACACACAGCAGAGCAATTGCTCAGCACATCTACACCAACAGAGCTCTCCTAAAGCACACATGGAGCCATTCATACCCCAAGTCAACATCTACAGCGGAACCTGGCCACAAGCTTTGGACACAATGTCATTCTGGGGTCAAACTGATGCACACCAAAAAATTAGTAAAACACACTGAGGGGGAGGGGGGGGGGTAAGAGATAGGGTAGAGTTTAACAATTGTAATAGTCTGTTTAGCTGTTTAGGGTAAAAATTGCAAAATTTAAGCTGTTTGCCAAATCTTACACGGTTTGCTTGGGTACTGTGATAAGGTGTACGGGAGTAAAGGGCTTCATGACCATATAAGTCCAGCTTTATGACCATATAAGTCCAAAGAAAGATTACAACCTTGCAAGAACAAGCCAAAGCCTGGTTCTGCGGTTTGGACAAAGAGCAGGACGTTACTGAGCCTGCGCCAGATGTGGGGGGTCACGAGGAAGACTCACCTGCCTTCATCCTCAGGACCCCTGACGACCACCACCAGGGGGACACTGCGCAAACTCAGTCGGAGAGAGAGATATGGAAATGACTTGCAGAACTAATTTTAATACAAAGCGGGGATAGGTAATGCATATGTATAGGCGTATTACATCATATTATGAATATGTAATGAGTTGTCTTATAAAAACAGAGCAAGTTTTCGTATCAGGCGCACACGGTTTTGGCGGGACTACTCCCCCGTGCTGCCCAGCGCTGAATAAACATACCTACTTTTACAATCTTACAGATTGTGGAGTCTGCTTTCCGCACGTCAACACCTCCTCCTCTGCCACGTCAGGTATCGTGCTCCTTCAGTTGAGCTGTAACTGTTACATTATTTCCCAAATGCAAAGCCAAACAGAGAAAATATAACCAAGCATGCTCCTTAAAAAGCACAGGCAACTGTTCATTGTGTGTGACCAAGGGATGATGTGACCACGGCCCTTCAAACTTTCGGGATGCCTAGGCAGGACTAAACGGTGCTTGCAAACAAAGAACATGCCTGCTCGTTAAGACAGGCTGGTCAAGTTTACCACCAAAACTCTACATCAGCATTTGCCAACCCTGTCCAAGCTTTTGGGTCGCCAGAGCCACACTCAGTTCACTTGAAAGCATCCTAGTAGCAGTATCAAGCTCAGAACTGTACCTCCCAGATGCCTACGTGGAAGAAAACTCAAACTGTGCCCCCTTCTCCTTAAGCTGGGTTACAGCTTGTGACAGGAATTTCATCCCACTGCTTGGAAAACCTCCAAGGCTGCAGCTGAAGGGAACTGGAGTTCCCTGCGTCTCAGAGTAATTCTAGAGCTAAAGTGGTGACAGACATCAGCTCTAGATCAGACGATACATGCCAGCCACTCACCACTGACCCAGGGTGGCAAACCTCCTTCTGTCCTACCCAAAGGTTTCAAACCCAACACACTGTCTTCCTACGGCAGGAAGCTTTTAATTTTTTACGAATTTATAATTCGTAACACCATTAACGCATTCCTTGAGACGGGACTACAGATACATTATGCAGACTCACCAAGCTGCCGTTTGGAAGTGCTGGAGCCTTATGGTGAGAAATTTTTTCTACAACAGAGCGAGCAATGTGTGAATAAATAAGACTGAGACAGGGTCCTTTTCCTCGAGGGAAAAGCACGCAACACATCAGCGATTGTTGAACAGACGGGGCAGAATTCTCAGAAAAAGCAACCCCTAACTCTTAACAAGAAAAAGGTCATTCCTCTTAATAAAAGCACAGCTGCGCTGAAACAACACAATGTACTCACTTGTCCTCCTCCCAGATGAAGGCGTATAAGCAACATGTTTCTCTGGAAATGACACGCTTAGGGCATCAGGTTTTCTTACCCCATCCTTTCATGGCATCACCTTTAAAAAACACCAAGAAAAGGTCAGTTGTGGTGTTGGCTTGGGAGATTCCCATGCCTGGGGGGAGTCAGGAATTCCACAGTAGTAAGTGCCTCTTTGGACACAGACTTTCCTGAAGGTGCTCCCCCGCCTCCAGACAACTCCCTGGACCCCGAGTGGCACGCACAGGTGCAAGGAGGAAAAGAACGTCAGGGAACAGACCAGAAACATTAGGGAAAGGCGAGAGGGGGGGGGAGGGCCGGGGGAAGAGAAGAAGAAAACCTAAAAAGAGACGGATACAGATGAGGGACAGAGATGTAAAGGGAAAACCAGCCCTGGGCTGCAGGACAGAGGCGGATGATGAAGAAAAGGGGAGAAGGAGAGGGAGTGGGACACAAGCAGAGAGAGTAAAAGAGAAGGGAGCAGCAGAATGAGAGAGAAAGAACAGAAGGGAAGAGAGAGCAGGGACAGAAGAATAGGATGGAGAGCTACAGGGAATCAAACCACGATGGGTTTGTATGGCAAGGTTTGGGGAGGAGAGGAGGAAAAGGAGGAGAAAGAAGAAGAAACAACTGTGTGATCAACTGACCGCAGCTGCCGTTTCCCCATCCCCCTGCGGGGAGGAGACAGGGAAATCGGCAGTAAAGTTAAGCCCCGTAGAAATGGGGGCTGCGAGGGAAGGTGTTCTGAAGATTTGCTTTTCCTGCACATTCTCCTGCTCTGACTTGACTGCTAATCAATCGCGCTGATTTCCCCAGGTTCAGTCTGTTTCGCCCACGGAGGTAATGGCGGAGTGACCTCCCCATCCTTGTGCCCACTCGTGAGCTTTTTGTTATATTCTGTCCCCCCTGTCCAGCGGAGGAGGGGGAGCGGGTAAGAGCAGCTTCGGTCCAGCCCGGGTCACCCCCCCCCACACACACACACACAAAATCACAGCGGGCACAGGGAAGGGAGGGGGGGGCAGAGGAGGGGCAGGGGGCGCCTGGGGCACACAAGAGGGGAGACAGGGTCCCACGGACCAGGACTCACCACAGCTCCCGCTTTGGTACCGCTGCGAAAATGTGCCGGCTCAGACGCGCCTTTCCCCCTCTCTCCTCCCTGCCTCCCTCCCGCAGAACGCCGGTCCCGCTCGGCTCCCCCACCCCCGGTAACCCCCGGGTGTCTCACGGCTCTTCCTCGCAAGACGCGGCCTCCCGGACACGGCGCGCCGCTCCCTCGCGCACCGGGGGCCGCCCCAGGCTGTGGGTGACACACGGACCCCGCTGTGCACGGCTGGCACACCCGGCTCTGCTGCGGGGCTGGGTCCCCCCCCACCGCAGGGGCCAGGCCCTCCGTTGCCCGCAGCAGGGAGGCAGCTGCTTGCCCCGCCCGCCCCTCGGGTTCCCTCTCCTTCGCCTCTCCCCGGCCGGCCCAGCTCCTGCCCGCAGCCGGGCCGGGCCCCCCGCTCCCCTCCCGCACCCGCGCCGCGGGGGGCGAGGCCGGGCAGGGACAACCCCCGCCAGCCCGAGGGCGGCGCGGCCCCCGGCAGAGGGACAGAAGCGCGAGGGGGCCGTGACCGGCGCCGCTCGGCCCCCGCCCGGGAGCCGCTCCCGCCGCAGGCCCTTCCCGAGCGGCAGCGGGGGGGCCGGCTGGCCGCCGCCACGGCAGCGCCGGGGGCACCTGGGGCTGGGGCCCGGCTGCGGGGGGAGATGCTGCAGCGGGGGGCAGCGGCGCGGGGCGAGCGGGGGCCGGCGGCAGGCTCGGGGGTCTGGCGAGCTGGGGGAGGCGCCGGCGCCCCGGGGGG